>NC_056735.1:841457760-841757760 GCF_019279795.1 Protopterus annectens
AAATATTCAGTTGATTCATTCATGTTCTGATCCAAAAGCACAGCAATTCACATGACAGAAGTATCTGGCCCACTGCTTTACTTTATGGCTTTAGTATGTAAGTGAAGAACAAGATTAATGGTTTACTGTTTCGTTTAACTTCAAAGTCTTGAATGAAGATGCTTTCAGAAATATTTAAGTCAGTTTCTCTTTCCAGCTTGATTCAATGATTTTACCATTTATAATTAACTTTCCATTCCAACATTTGCCTACTGTACAGCACTGTATTAGGTTCATAGGTTCATACTAGGCTATCTGCCCTAGGGCATTTATAAGCCTAGCCAGAGTGTGTTTGGCTTTCGACACCCATTTTAAATTAATTTTGCTATGCCCTTTTTCGAGGTTAGTATACTATGCCTCTGTCTAACAGTGACACAGAAGTGATACCCGGGGTAAACCTACGATCTCCCATCCACTCATCAAGCTTCCTCTTGAAGAGAGTCAATGAGGGACTCTGCCTAACCTGGACTGGGATTTTATTCCAGAGTGAAGGGAGCCTCTGGGTTATGAATCTGTCCCTCCAGCATGTCCTATTTATTTCAGTGCTGAGGTTCAAGTCTCTCGGTAGCGTAGCTCAATGGGATTTGGATTTTCTGAGGTGCAGCATGTCCATTAATTCCAGGTTGGACATGGCTTTATACGTCAGGCACAGATCGCCTCTGAGCAGGCGGTATGCCACTGAGTAGAGCTGGAGTTTCTTTAACCGGGCAGCATATGGCATCTGTTTGAGCCCTTTGATCCTCTTGGTGAGGTACTTTTGGGGTCTTTCCAGTTGCTGCAGGTGTCTGGTAAGATACATCCCAAAAGGGGCATTGTACTCAATTAGGGCCTGATGAGGGATGAGTAAAGAGGCACGATGACCTCCCCTGATCTAGATGTGAATCCCTTCATGATTAGGTGGGCTATATAAAATGTTTTTCTAACCACTTTGGCCACGTGGTTGTCAAATGAGAGATTGCTATCAACTTGGGTCCCCAGGTCCCTAATTACTTCTTTCATACTTAATGGATTATCACCTATGTGGTAATTTGTGGGCACTTTGTTTTTGCCAAAGGGGATGACTATACACTTTTTGGCGTTTAGCTTGAAGCCATGGCTCTGGCACCAGTTGTCTGTTTCTATGAGGCCCTTTTGTAGGATGCTTGTGTCGGCTGGAGAGTCGATTATGGCGCCCAGTCTGCAGTCATCTGCGAACTTGGTCAGCCACAGTCCTTCCGTGTTAGCCTGTACCTCCGAGAAATATATACCGAACAAGAGAGGTCCCAGGACTGAGCCTTGTGGGTTGCCACTTGTAACTGGTTTGGAGTCTGACATGACTCCAGAAATTCTAACCATGTGGGTTCTGTCCTTGAGCCAGTTTGCAACCCATCTAGTGACATAGGGGTTTATATTTAAGTTGGGTAGCTTATCTATAATGCCTGAGTGGGGTATTGTATCGAAGGCTTTTGCAAGGTCCAGGTAGGCTGTGTGGACCACCTTCCCCTCATCAATGGCTTTGGTATTGCGCAGTATATGCTGCTTTCTGTTTCTTTATTTTCACATTCCCAGTAAACATATGAGCTTCTTCTGAATTTTTAGCTTCTGTGACTTGCAAATTCTGTTAGACATTCTTACTTTGCTTCTTACATGTATACAGGAAGATTTCTTGCAGCACTGTACCTACAAGTTTGATTAAATGTAAACTATACCTTATTGTTGTTTTATAGCTATACCTATACCTACATCTGATTACTTCAACAGTCAATCTCTGGTATTGTCATTTTAATGTCATAGACTACACTGTATCTGTTTATTGAACAATCCACTCAAAAAATTCCCAGTCTACTGCTTACTCTTTTGTATCAGTTGCATACGCATTGATATTTCATATGGCCCTTGACTGATTGTATACGATACTTATTTATCAAATAGCAAATCTCTTTTACTTCCTATTTTTTCCTCGTACACGCTTTTTGTTTTTGTTCTTCCTTGAGTTTAAAAGTATTAAATACATTCATGGCATGTTCTCCTGCAGTTTGTTCTTTCTCGCATTCAACTACACTTCCAGTTTCTTTGAGATACAACTCAAACTTCTATATGCATACTTTCTAGTTTTCTAACAGATTTACTAATAGTATGACTGATGCTGGTGGCAGGGATTAATTCATTGTTTACTTAAAAACAGAAACATATATTGGCTCAGTGGGATTTTAGCAATAAAATGCAAGACTCGTATTTGTATAATATGAGATATGAAATAGCAGACTGGCAATCTGACAAATGCAAAATATAAATGACAAACCACTATGACTCAGGGCTGTTCTACAATATCCATCTCACAGATGAAATAATAATATTCTTTATTCTTTTCTGTGGCCAAAAACTTTGAAGACTGTTCTGATGCCATATACTGGTCATGCAGTCATTGCCAGAATCCCTGCAGTAAGAGATTGAGACATAGTTGTTGTTAACTGCTTGAGTTTTTTAATTCAAGTGGCAAATCAGTGAGACAAAATGTCTAAGCAACATTATGCCCATTTAGCTTGCTCTGAATCATTTAAAAATATATCCATCCATCTTCTACCCCTTTTCCAATTTTTGCACACGGGGCTGGGGTGTCACTTCAACAGTGACAATCATCTCGAGCCAGGGCTTATACCGCAGGGTGGCTAGCCATGCCTTCCTACTTCTTCCATACCACTCACTCGCACACGCACTCACACCTATGGGCTATTTAGAATGTCCAGTCCACCTGCTTCATGTCTTCAACACATTATTTTAATCATATTAGCAGCTCTCAGATTATGTGCTAAATGTTATTGTTTGTTTTTAAAAACTTGTCCACATATCTGTGAATGATCATACCTCTCAATCACTTAGCACAAAAAATATGAACAAATCCAGAAATAATGGGGAACAAAAGCCTTAAAATAGGGAACATTTTTAAATATTGCTCTTATAAACTTAGAAAGTTACTAGAATAAAAGGCATTGTATTGGCATCAATTTCTGGAGGATATGAAGCCTGAAACCCAAATGTGTGTCATTATTTAGAGACTTCAAACTTCAATGATTTTCCAGGAAACCACACATGTTATGAGAACAGATCAAAAATATGAGGTAAAAATCTGGACATTCTGTGAAACTCTGAATAGTTGAGAGGTATGTGAATGATGCAACATGTTTGCTTTCTATTGGTTTATCATTTACTGGTAGAGTAAACTGGTCCAAGGACTGTTTTTAGCCATGACCTGTGCTTTACATTCCAAGAATGTAAAGATATATATATAGCCTGCAAAATGTATCATAACCAAACTTCACGATAAAAAATAATACCTCTTCAGATAGCTATGTATATCAGGAGAGATTGAACAGGATATGTACAACAATTGCATTAGAAGTAGTAAATCTGCAAAAATAATACATAAAGATTGACAATACAAAAGAAATTTAAATATAGACACCCACAATATATGTACAAATACTAAATGCAAATGTGGTTTTGCCATATTATATTAAAGAAATAACATTTTGCAATACCCAGCTGGAGAGTGGGGATACAGGAGATTGCAACAAGATATAAGAGATGTTATGCAAGAGCTCTAAGACTTGCCCTTAGATGGCTAGCTAAGAAAGCATGCAGTGTTTGATTAAAGAATGAAACTTTAGTAATACAATTTAATATAAGGAAGCAATCCCATTTTGGAGTATCAGGGAGATCCATAAAAAGAGCTAACCTGGAGAAGGAAAATGTGGCAGTACTCTAATAAGAGGGCATAATGGATTCCTTGTCGGTAAGGAAAATATAGCAAAATCCAGATGTGCATGAAAGAAAACTATCAATTACTGCTCTCATATTGTTGATAAAGTAACTACGATGAGCTAGATAGGTAGGGATAATAGCCAAGTGTCAAGATTTGTATACAGGGAAGAAGCTGCACTTTGCAGTTAGAGCAAAATGAGAACAAATGCAAACCCAAAAGGAGGTGAATATAGGTAGTGATGTAAAAGAGGTTAAAACCCTCCTGGTGCCAGGTACAATTTTCCAGAAATGATGCTTAGATGTTGAAAGTCAAAATACTGCACTGAATGAAACACAGGCTTTTGAAGAATGCAACTTATGGTGATAGAATTAAGAGGTGGGTTGAAATTTAAAGCTAGTGCAGGCAGTAGCTGTTGAAAAGAAACCTGTAAAGAGTATTGCACATAAGGAATGATGTTCCTTTGGTGACTGGGCCAGTGTTGGCTGGATTTAACCTGGTACAGTGATATGAAAAGGGTCAGCAAATGTAAATTGATAGACTTGAGGAGAGATGTTTGCAGAATTACATATGGTGGTAATTTCTGAGTGCTATTAAACAGATGACATATTCTTACATGGATATTAACAAATTGTTCAGAAGGATTTGAGTATTAGTGAGTAGTAATCTCATAAGTTTTAATGCTTGTTTCAGCTGATTAAGAAAATTTTAGTTGGTAATTGAAACATGGTGGTAAATCAAGGGGGGGGGGGTCAAAGAATAAACTGATACATTTATTATTATCAGTTCAGATTTTTCACATTACTCCATGTCTAAAAGTTGTAGAGGAAGTGCAGACAAAAGGTTAGATTTCAGAATTATGGTACAGAGAGAGGTTTCTGTAAATATCTGTAACCAAAACTCATACTTTCTGATGCTTGTATGTGCATGTGTGTGCATTTATATTCAGTTTTTTTTTCCAAAGATAAAACTTTCACATTCTTTAAATACAAGGGAGGTACACTTTTTATGCAGTATGCTGTATAAGTTTTGAAGAAAATGCCCAGTTGTGGCACAGAAGGTTGTCATAAAGCAACAGTGCAGCAGAGTTTCAGAATTTGAGAGAAATAGCATGGAATTTAAACAACTTTGAAGTTTTCTGCAAATCTCTAGGTAATATTGCCACATTAAGATCTCAAATGTCAAAGCAACGACTCTCTGGCAACACCCTACAATGTTTCATATCCTCAAAGCCAACATTGTATTCAGTGAAAGACTGAAGAATTGTTAAGTTATTCCTTGTTTTTTGCACCACTGATTTACATGTGATGCATTTCTCTGATACTTGGTTTCATACAGTTCTGTTTCCTTTAATCAACCTGACAAAACCGAAATCTGAGTTAAAAATTAAAGTGCCCCTTTCCTACATTGTGCATCTAATTACATAACTGTACGGTCACTGCACCTCTTAGAAATTTTAAAGCCTTCTTTCCTTCTTTTGTTAAAAGTATCTTCAGTCATATTTTTTTTTTTTAGTGGTGGAATGACAATAACAAATCAGCTTTGGGGAAATGTTGGACTACCACTTCTTTTTTATTTTTACTTGCAAAAGATTTCATAGAAGTCTCAGTCATATCTAGAAACAACTTTTAAACTCGGCATGGTATGAGAAAATCTCATTGAAATGAAACAAAAAAATTTATTTTGCATATGGGTTATACTTAAACATTGATAATCAGAATAAGAAAGTAAATATCCTTGCTCATAGAGGAAGTTGTCTCCGGGTCTGCAGGTTGGGAGGTGTGGCTAAATAAGGCTATCCTTAAAATGTCCCACAGGGTCAATTAGCCTAGTACTTACCTATGATCCTTTGAGGAGTACAAAAAAAAGTTGGGTTAACATCTTTTGTATGTGTGTGTGTGTGTGTGTGTGTGTGTGTGTGTGTGTGTCTGTGTGTATCAGGGTGCAATAATTATTATTACTTGCAAAGTTGGCTTATTAGAAGTAGTAGTAGCGGAGGGTTCTGATACTGTGGTAGTTTTTTATTTTATTTTTTTTTTTTTTTAGTGCTCCTTGGCTGGCTGACTAGTGTAATCCAAGGAATGGCTGAAGATATATGGGTATAGCATATGTTTTCAGCCAGGCAGGGGTGATAAATAAATGATTGCAGTTGCTGTGGGGTATTGTTTGTGGATATGCAATATTGTAGTGGTTGTGCTGCAATTAGTCCCTCTTGGGAGGTACAGTTCATTACTGTGACAGGAATAGGAGCATTTCTGTCAGAGTGCCTGACGGCCATATTTTCTTTTGGGAAAATTTCTATCAGGACTTCTTGGGTGTTCAAAAAGAATCAGAGAAGAACTGAGAGGAAATGTGCAAGTTCCGTAGCTTTACTCACTGAGGCATGGTTTACTATCAAAATGTTGAATGTCGCAACAAAATCTATTCAGTTGGTCAAATTTACTTGCCAAATTTAGTAATGTCAGTTGCACAAAATGTCTGAAATCATCACCTCGATGTCTGCATTCAATTTTTTTAAAAATATCAGGAGGTGATGTCAGATCCTCAGGCTGATGTTGTGAAGCTGCCATGAGAAGTGTAAATCTAAAGCACATATTTTTACAGTTTTGCACTGGGGCAAGCCCCCCTGAACCCCCAAACCCCCAACGTGCCCTGCATATTATATATACTAACTCTGAGATTGCAGTGAGGAAAATGGTAAACTTTCCAATCCCCACTGTAGTGCGATCTCCAATTAGAGCATCGGCCTCATATTAGTGAATGAACACTAACATTGCTAATGTAGAGTTGAACATTTTCAGATCGGCATTACAGAAACTGGGAAACACACATTCGACCATCCCAGTTTCACAGAAGTGCCGTTCCACATTTTGATAGTAAACCCTGAGGCTTTGCTTCTTGAGTTGTATTAGGGAATGTTTAGAATACTGTAGAATCATTTAATTCTTGTATTGACATGACTTAAAAATGTGTTATAAATAACTTTACACTCTTCCAAATTTTCATTGACATCTCTGATTTTGACTAAACATTTTAATCTGTTTCTCTTAATTCCTCATAAGGCCAATGATTCTTGAGGAAACAAGGTGAATCACACTTAAATATAATGATAATAATTTTGCTAAGTATGTCAATATCTCAAGTTGACAGTATTAACATATTAAAATGTCTCTGATGATTCCTGCTTCATTTTGGTTCTCCCTGATGTTGTAGAGATTTGTCACTGATTTAATGGAGAACTCAGTGTATAACAGAAAAGCACTGGGTAGACCACAGGTTAGTTGCTGGTTTAAGGGAATTACTAGCTTACTAGTTTACCAGGAAAAGTAGCAAGGCAATTTCCAGGGGAGTTTTTTTCTGGCTATGGTATGACCAAAAGTTTAGGAAACTGAAGTCAATAGAAAAAAACATTGAGATGGGATAAGAGACATTTCGATGCATAAGTGGGTGTCATGATCAACAAACCTAAGATACCAGCTTTAATGAGCACAGATGAAGGCAGGGGCCAAGTTAAGGCTTGTTGCACATATGATAGTGGGAAATGTATGTGGCTGACTTATTGGTTCTGGCATGTTTTTTTCCCAATATGGAAAAAGTCATTTGGCAGTCAAGTTTTGGGCTACGTAGGGCCAGTTCCTGAGTGAGTGCCTATCTGCAGACATACTGGCCCAGCCGATTGGTTTATCAGAACTGGCAACTAGATGAGGAGTGTCCCTCCATGGGGGATTAGGGAAGGCATTTCTGTCATGCCCCTGATGGCAGTGACATCTTGGAATTTCCTGTCATGGCTGAAGTTTTTGGACAAGCGGAGTACCCTAATGCATCATCATGCCAAGGATTAATACCAGATTTTTCAATAAACACAGAAATCATCACAGTTTTCCACTCCTGCCATAATTTCTATTCTGTTTCAAACAAAGGAGATATTTTGATAGAGCTATTAAATAAGGAGGATTTGGGCTGGTTGTATAGTTAGTACATTCCCCTCCGCCACTTTCCTATTTTCAGATATTACCATTATGTTTGGTGCCAAAGAAAATGAGGGGAAAAAACAGAACTATACATCACCTTTCCCTTCCAATGGGCAGGTCCAGTTTTATATCAGGGAGTCATAAATTGCTGTCAGACTACATGGTTTATGTTACACTTATGTGCTAATTGCATTGGGTCTGTTTGTATTGGAGAGCTATTGTTATCATTGTCATGGGCGGATGTGTACTTCTTTGAGCAGTCAGTTAGCATTGGCCTGAGGCATTCAAAAACAGATCAAAAAGGGAAAGGCCAATAAGTTAAATTAGCAAGACACCTCACTAGACTATATGAAGAGAGACATGACTGAACTCTCAGATTATGTGTCACAAGCAGGTATAAGCCTTGCCTTAAGCAGTATTCTACCATTTCCAATAATAATTCCATAATACAAACAAAAAATGATTGACTTTAACAATTGGCTTAGCTTCTGGTGTCAGGCCAAGGGGATCCAATATCTGACAGACTGGAAAGACATGATAGACAGGCCACACTGCTTTGCCAGAGATGGTCAGAACCAGTCTCCTCTAGACTTTCAGATACTGGCAAATGCATAAGCCACCCCTATTTGTTCCTTTTTCGGCAGTGTCAAAATAACAAACTTCCCAACATCACATAATTCTCTCTAGATAAACTCCAGGTACTGCTGATTAACACTAGGAGTCTAGACAAGAAACTGCTCTCTCTGGAAGCACTTTGGAAGATGCTGACATCTGTGCAGTCACCAAGACATGGTTCAAAGGTGTGGAAAGCACCCTGGCCATACAGGGTACAATGTCTTCCATATGTTCAGACCACAAACTGAGCATGAAAGAACCAAAGGAGGAGGTGTATCCATTTTCATTAAGGATAAGTATGTCTCGAGACGTGTCAAAGAGTATGACTCTCTTGAGCTACTCCATGTCCAAATAACTATAGGCAAAGCCCCCTACCACATCATATCTAGCTATAAGTCCACCACCATGAAACAGGAAAAGCATACTGCATACCTGGACTTACCATGCCATACAATCCAACACCATATTTATGGGTGATTTTAATTACCCTACCATCGACTGGTAGACATACATGACCACAAACATGCTGGCTCAGAGGTTCTTGGATTTTGCCAATGCAAATGCTCTGAAACAGCTAGTCAGCACACCCACAGAAGGCCCAGATGTCCTGGACATAGTACTCACTGACATGAGAAAGCATTGCACTCCCCCTGTATGATGTTCTCCCTGGTAAGATCAGACTATAAATCAGTCTTGTTTGATGTCATTATAAGACCAGATACCCTGTCAAGCTCAAAAATGCTTAAGAATTTTTCAGTGATAAATTACCTCCTACTAAGTGACCGTGTAAGGATTTTCAAAGCCCCCCTCAAATGCAGATAACACAGACTCCTATGCAGAGGTGTACACCAATGCCCTGAATAACCACATGAATAGCTACTTAAGCAGTTGTATAGAATCAGCTGTACCTCACCAGATTAAAACTAGGTCTTGCTGTAAAAACAAGCAACCGTGGTGGACCCCTAGTATAAAAAGGCTATACAATAAAGGACAGAACTAATGTCCAAGAACAAGAGCGAACTGGTTCAACAGAGGAAGAAATCCTTCTCTACCTTAAACAAACAAATTAGAGATCTTGTCTAGTCCTACAAAGCTAATTGCGAGGCACACATTGCCTCCCTAGCTAAGGATATTCACAAGGCATTCTTTAACTATGTCCAGAATTTAATAGGGAATACCCAGCTATGTGCCAAACTGGTTGTGTATGGCACCACCTATAGTCAGCCAGAGGTAATAGCCGACCTGCTAGCTGGCAAGTTTGGAGAAAATGTCAACCCTGTCTCTTCCAGTCATCCCACAAAGTATACCTGCCACTATTCCTCAACCTATTATCGCAAGAGAGCAGGTCATCTCTACAATCTTCAAGGCCAGCAATGCAGCATCAGTGGGAACAGACAACATCCCAGGTTGTCTTTTAAACATCTTAAAACATGACCTAGCATACCCACTTGGATCCCTGTTTAACCTCAACCTGAGAAATGGCACTGTTCTGGCGGAATGGAGGACAACAACAGTAATCCCTCTGCACAAACGGGGATCATCAACTGACCCTGGGAAATATAAACCCATAAGCTTGATTAGCCTCATATGCAAGACCATGGAAAGAATCATTATTGACCTTTTTTAACAAGGACAAAGGTAATCTCCAAACTCTGGTACCAACCCTGTTCACATTCATTAAAGGTAGATCATGCCTGTTAAACATGATTGACTTCTTCAAGAAAGTAACCAAGGCCCTGGACAAGGGAAAGACAGTGCATACCACCTATCTTGACCTAGCCAAGGCATTTGACACAATATCCCACTCAGGTATTATACAGAAACTCTCCCATTTGGGAATTAACCAATTCAGTACCAGATGAGTAGCCAACTGCCTCACCAACAGGACACATACTGTCAAAGTGGGTGACTTCACTTCTAGCAAAAGACCAATCACAAGTGGCATACCCCAGGGTTCTGTGCTGGGCCCCTTACTGTTCAGAATTTATTTCTCAGAAGTCCAGGAAAATGTGGACAGCCTGTGGCTGACCAGGTTCACTGACGATTGCAAATTGGGAGCAACAATATTAATATACTGCAGACAGGCTTAACTCAGACAAACGATTGGTGCCAAAGCTATACATTAAAGCTAAATGCAAAAAATGTATTATTATTCCTTTTGGGGTTGCTGAGGTATCTGTTAATTACATTGTAGACAGGATCCCCCCAATTGTAGAACCAGTGGTACATGATATGGGTACTCAGTTTGATAGCAATCTAAACTTTGACCACCGTGTATCCACAGCAGTAAGGAAATCTTTCTATGTAGCACGTCTTATAAGTAAAGGCATCACATCTAGATCTAAGGATGTTATAATTACATTATACTTGGCCCTCATCAGACCTATAACTGAGTACAATGCTCCCTTTTGCATGTACCTTAACAGACTCCTGCAACAACTGAAAAGATCACAGAGCTTTCTCATCAAGAAATTACAGGGTACACAAAACAAGTTTTACATGGAAAGACTGATAGCTCTATCACTGTATTATGTCTCCTCCAGGTTGCTAAGGGGTGATCTGTCCCTGGCTTATAAGGAAGTCTCTGACCCGTCCCTGATGGAAATGCTGCACATTTATAAATCAAACTGCAGGAAGATCACTCACTGCAGGGATCTTAACTTAGTCTTTGACATGAACAGGCCATACTGGAGAGATGGATACCCCTCCCAGAGACTGCCACTTCTCCGCAGTTCACGTGAAACAGAGCCCCTCTCTGACCCTCTTCAAATGCAACCTAGATCAATGGATGGGAGACTGCAAATTCTCTCCTGAGGTGGTGCCCATGTCCCTTCAGGACAGATGAAGACCGTATTAACTACCATCAACCTTTACCTCTGCAAATTCATTCACCTAACCACTGACGATTGGGGTAATTCGGGATAAATATGGTTAGGCTTGGAAGGGCTTTAGGGCCATTAGCCTAGTACCTCCTATGAACCTATGAACCAGTCCACAGTTCTTTGCCCAGTACATTGGCCTCCTATGCTCAGAACGTTTAGAATGTCAGCTTCTCCTTCTGAGATATTTTTTAAGCTTTTGCTTAAGCCTTTACCGCTAGACTTTGGTGATCTCCTCCATACAGTGTTGCAGGTTCAGTTTATTTCTTGTGTGAGCATTACACCACATTATTTTTATAGATAGAGGGCATCAGATTTAGTTAAGAAAGGGTTATCAATTGGGATTATTAAACAAGCAGAGTTGTGGGACTGCTACCTTTCGGAATTATATTAGGTAAAGAAGTAGCATTAACTTTGTTTTTGTTTGCTTTGTTACAGATTAGTATCACCTTATTACTATTATTATGTTGGTGGCAAAAAGAGCATTGGTGAGGCCTGTTAGTGTTAATCAGGGCTTGAATTTGCCTCTGTGAGGGTTATTGGGAGAGAGTCTGAGATGTGCTCAGTAGTTGTTGAAGATGCACTCACACATAGTATAAATAAGGCAGCCACATCTTTGGTTTCCACACTTTGAGAAGAATTATGTTGACTCAATTCCCAGGAGATCGCTATTGTCTGAAATTTTTAGAATGATGTTTGAGATTCAGCACTGTTGCCCCTAGAGCCTTGTGGTTTGGTTAGCGATTGCACCCAGACTTCAATGGAAGAATGTGTGGACACAAGCAGTGGCAGACTCTATGTGCAGGTTTATTTATCACAGAATTTGTCATGCAATTCCTTTTATTGCTTTTCAAGTGGATGAAAACTAGGAACACAAGGATATGGACCTGGTCTGGATTAGCAGATGAAAAACACGCATCTGATATTGGTTGGCACTTGTTTAATTTGCAGTTTTTTCTGTGCCTACAGGACTGCAAATATTACCTCTCAATAGCTTAAAAGCACTAATTGTTACTTTGCCTGAGGGAATGACTTAACTTGGTGGTAGAAAAAACACTCCTGCATGGGATGACTCATGTTTCAAGAATTTACAATTTATTCTGGTAAGCAAGATTTGAAATTGTTACAGTTGAATTAGCAAAGGCTGTGTAGTTATGACGA
Source organism: Protopterus annectens (assembly GCF_019279795.1). Lineage (NCBI taxonomy): Eukaryota > Metazoa > Chordata > Ceratodontiformes > Protopteridae > Protopterus > Protopterus annectens. Next base: position 841,470,165 of record NC_056735.1, read on the forward strand.
TTGTTACAGTTATATTACCACAGTTATGGTAGTACAGTGGGTCAAAGAAGGATGATACAATAATAAAGTAGGGTAGGAATTGCTATAGTATTGTTATGATAAGAAAAGGGGGGAAGAAGCTTTGCCTGGTGGGCAGATGTGGGACTGATTTCTACCCTATGCATTCCCCCTACTTTGAAGGAGCAGAGGACAGGTTTGGCAATTGAGAAATGATCATTGAGAACACTGCCCCCACCATGAGTTGCAATGTTCCAAGGGGCAACGGGGTCAGACAAACAACCTAAAGTGAGGTGGATATGCTATCCAGAGCAGGCTGTCCTGAAATGGAATTAGTATGTTTAATACCTTCATTGAAATAAGATGTTTGGCTGGTAGAGGGGTGTGAACAGTCAATCGCTGATAGATAATCAAATGGCCACACTGGATATGCTGGAGTGGTGTGCTTTATTGTGCTCAGACTCAAGAACAAATATCCTCTGCTCATGGAGGAGGTTCTCCCTGGGCCTGTGCATTGGTGACTATACCTTAACGTGGCATATTTATAGCAGCAGATGTTGTTGCTCTCTATCATTTCCGTGGAGCAGCTGTGTTCCACCACACTCATACCCTTATCATTTTGGTTTTTACCCATGTGTATCTCCCCTGCTTTCCTGAGCCAAAGGACCTGTTTGGCAGTTAGGGAGTGAGCAGCAAGAATGCTGCCCTGTCATGATTTTTAATGAGCCAAGGGACAAGGAGGTCACACAGACCACCTGGTGGGAGGAGGTCGATATTCTACCTGGAGTAGGCTGTCCTGAAATGGAATTGCTGTGTTGAATACTGTCATTGCAACAAGCTGTTTGGCTGGTGGAGATGGGATTAGTCAATTGGTGACAATAAGTCAACAGATATTTATATGGTTATGTTGGTCAAGTGTGTTTTTACTAGAGTTTGGGCTTGGCCTCAGGGGCAATGAGCTTTAAAGATTTATATTTTAAGACACATCATGACATCCTACACTTTGGTCTTCAAACTGTATGATTTTTAGAGATGAGATCTGCAAGTATTGTTTCATTGTTATTGGATTTCTTCTCTGTGCAATTAAATGAAAAAGAATCTCTAATTTATTTCAGTGCAGGACAACTGATTTTGTATGGTGCTACATAGCTCTGATGATTCTGTTTCAGACTGATGATGCCTAGCCTAATATAACCTACCAAAGACAAGGCCTGGAGTTCAAATGAGCAAATCGAACAAGGCTAAAAAATCTTCTGTGAGTGGTAAAATCTCATTCACTCTTTTAATAATTATTTAAATTCTGGGTCATCATCATAATACCAGAAAAAATGGAATCCTAGTTTCGAATTACAACTCCATGGCTCACAGCAGTCTTTTTTCTAGGGTGGCACATCAGAAAACCAAACATTCCACAGCTTGCATATCTCTGATCCACTTATGTTGCTCCAGGATGAGTCACTCTAGAAAGTTTGTTCTGTTTCAGAGAATGGCACCACTGTAGCACAAAGCTTAGCTTATAACAGAGTATAACTTCTTCCTTCTGTTGTGCAAAGTGTGCTTGTGTGTGCATGCAATTAGCTAAGCGGTCAGTGTTAACTGAAACCATTCTTGGAGACTGAGACACGGTAGTAGAATGTCAAAGAAGGCTATTAAGTAAAGGGTAGATTGTAACAAGTACATTATTATGGTATTTGCTTTGAGGGTTTGAATACTGGATGTAAGATTATATGCTTGTTTCAGCTGATTAAATTGTAATGGTCACTTTATGAAGTTAGATTAAATTAGAAACAAACACCTAATGTTTCCTATAACCCTATCAGATGCAATAAATTAATGTTTTTTAATGTAACTTTATTTTTTATTTTATTTTGCTGATAAGGACAGTCCCCTGAATTTTCTTCTTAGAACTGCAAACTCCCATCCTGACTTCCTGAATGGCTGAACCCACAAGGCCCCAAAAATTAATGTATAGACTACTGCATTTCCATGTAAATACATGAGTAGAAGTTTCATACTTTCTAGAGAAAGTCAAACTGTGACCTAGGTCTTGAAGGTTAAACACCTCATTTTCAAAATTAAAAAATGTGGAAGTAATAGTGAATCCACTATGTAAGTAAGACGCTGACCCCTAATACTTTTGTATGTAACTCATTGCCCGGTACTACTGTGAAATAATGTTTTGTGCATGGTTAGGGAGAAAAACTGACTAAGCAGTGAAACTCAAAATCGAAGCCACTCTATAATCTTCAGGTTTTGCAGAATTACACAAGACTTTCACATGAGGACTATACAAAAAATTTAATTCTTTGCAAAACAAAGATGCTTCTGAAAGTAAACAATACTCTTTGCAAACTTTCTTGTTAGTGATTGAGACATGATGGTAGACACTTAAGGACAATTCAGAATATCTACAGAGATATTTATTATTATTGACTTGGGTTATATTATTTCTCTGTGAGCCTAAAAGTTGGAAAGAAAGTGCAGGCAAACGTTATGTTCTGCAATATGCAAAGAGATTTTCTGAAAAAATTTGCAACCAAAAAAATCATACTTTGTATGGACTATGTAAATGGTTGTTTGTTTTATAATTGATTTGTTTATCTATTGTTTTAAAACCGAATAAAACATTTTTTAAAAAAAATCACACTTTGCATAACTCTTACAGACCTTCAAACCCTTTTTTTAGACCTGCAGGTTTCACATTAGTTAAACATCAGGCGGGTTTGTATTTAGTTCACAGCATTTATCTAATGGCTCCCCTTTCCCCACTCAACTGAGACATTTAGTCTTCTACTGTAGCAATATCTCTCTGTCACATTCTTTCCCAGGTGAAGACAAGAGTTAAATAGTAGGGAGTGGGACAGTCTAAAGTTCAAGTTGACAAACCTGTCCCCAACCCCGCTTGCTTCACAGCATGAGTAGCCTCCTATCCGTACATGTCAGGCAGAGAGCATCTTTGGCCTTCTTCAAAAGGAACCTTGATGACTGGATGGGAGATAGGAAATTTGCCCCGGGGATCATGTCAGTCACCCTGCTAGACAGAGGTCCAGGGAAGTAAATACTGTGGAAAGAAATAGCCAGGCATTGTTATGGCTAGGCTTGTACAGGCCCTAGGGCCGATAGCCTACTACCAGCCTATGATGAACCTATAAACCTATGAATCCATGTAACACACCATTTGTAGTGTGAGCATGCTAGGCTGTGTTTTCTTCCCACCAGGATGGGCAAACTGGCATCAGAAACTCAATCTCATCTTCCTCTGGCCAGTTCCTCTAGTTCCCATGATGCTACTCAAACATGAGCTGTCTTTGGCACAGTCAATAATTCATCCCTTTGCACCAAGAGTGAATAGGGAGGCACAATTTTTATCCTGTATACTGTACAACTTCTGAAAAATATGCAGAGGATCAACAGTGATCTCAGACTCTTATGAACATTGTCTGTGTTATTCCATGGCTGACATGAATAAAAAATGTAAAAGTGGTTCAGAATTTGAAAGCGAAATCTGCATAGATTTTAAATTATTTTGAAGTTCACTGCAAATCCATGTTTAATATTTCTACTTTAGTATCCAAAATGTCAGAAGGACTGCTCTCGGGCTACATCATACTATGTTTAATTTCACAGAAGTGCATGTGGTTTATTAATCTAATGTCAATTTCTCTGATGTGACAGTGATGTATCCTCAGATGAGCTTTACTGAAGAAAGAAAAGGGATCCTTTTTACACTACAGGGTCTGCACAGGAGTAATTAACTGCAAGGGCACTACATATCTCAGAAAAGTTAAATCATAACTTGTTGAAACCATCTCCATTTTTTCTTTTTTGTGAGGTAGTAGCAATTAGAAAGAAATACTTTGTGGAAATGTTGAACTACTGTTTCATTTTTACTTAAAAAAATCCATAGCTGTATCAAGCATCTTTATACACAGCTGCTAAGCTTCAACGTGGTATGATAAAGTCCCACTGAAGATAAACTGGAACAATATTTGTTGTAGATGGGTTTATACTGATGTGAGAATATCATAACTAAACATCGATGACCTTAATAGGAAATAATGAGTCTTAATGTTCTGCATATTAGGTCATATCATAAGGCCTACAATTTTCTTACATGTTCTGCAAAAGGTATGGCCTTTAGAGTCATGTGAAACCAAATACAAGAGGCCCACGCACACATACCTTACTTTAGTTCTTGGTTAATAAACAGGTGTTGAATTCATCTTCCTTAACCTGTTGCCACGTCAGTTATCATCATCATTGTTTAATTACGATTAGTTTACATCTCTGTGAAACAGGATATCTAATTTATTTCACTGGACTGCAACTGGATTTTGCTGATGTTATATAACTGGATCTGCTTCTGTTTTATGAAGTTCAGCCTCATAAAAGGTGGTAAAACATGAGGTTAAGAGTACAGGTTGACACTTCAAACAAGGTTAAAAATCTTCTGTAAGATCCAAAGCTCTTTCTGTCCCTTTATTAATTATTTAAGTCTTAATCACTGTAATGCTGGGGAAAAAGAATCATTTTTAATCTGAACTCCCAGCCTCACTCTATTGGTTCTCATGGACTGAGGCTTCATAATACCTTTGATGCATGCACCAATGTACCCTAGTATGTATACATATAATCCATTTAACATAATAGTTCATGCTAATTTTGCTCCTGGATGAAACAGTGTAGAAAACTTCATCTGTTTCTTGTGTGGCACTAGTGTTTTATAGCACAAAAATCGGCTTATAATAGAATCAGAGATTAAATTCTTTCTAGTATTAGACAAAATGTGTGCATGCATGAAATTAGCAAGGCAGGCAGTAGTACCTGAAGATCTATTCTTGAAAAACATGCCACAGTTGAGCTTCCAAACTTGTATATTTGTATTTATTTGTATAGGTGGGTATTTATTCATTCATTCATTTAAATAATGGTGAATTTGCCTCTGAGATTTGCATATTTTTAGTGGAGGACCAGAATGAAATGTTTCAGTGTTTCAAAATTTGAATTAATACTCAGTACTATAGTTTATGTCGTCTTTTTTCGTCATTACTTTCCAAATAATATATAACAATATGGTACACATATTCTAAATACACATCTTGAGATGGAAAGTTGGTAATATATTGAGAATTACTGTGGATTATACATAACTGTCTGCCACTGCAGGACTCTAGCTCAAACTGTTTTCGCTTCAAACAGATCCTGAAGAAAAGCATCTAGTACATTATAAAAAAATAGGGCTGAATTTTGTTTAGTCTAAGGAAATTGTTATCATCTTCCAAAATATGGTGTATGTGACAATGCAGTCTGGGTGCTAATGTCTCATCAATGCCCAACAGAGCTCAGTATACTGGTATGCATTCATGCATTCATACATAAAAACAAGGCAAAGCATCCATAAAAATATGTGCTCTCACAATGTGTAACTGTGTGTATGTGTGCGTGTGTGCGATATTCTGAATGTGTTATGCATGGCTCTGTGTATATGTCTGTAAACAGATAAACCATACCTGTCAGAGCAGCAGTAAGTCTTATCTATGGGCTTCAAAGTTTATCATTGCAAAGCTTGAAAACCTGACATTTTTCTATATTACAGGAACATCAAAGTATAGCTGTCTGTGATAAATTTCTAAATAATTGAGCTGTCATATCACAGTAAACAATAACAATATTTCCCTGTCATGTTTCATAATAACTCTCTGCCTGACTAGATGTTAAAATTATACATCAGGCAAGGTCTGCTGAAGTACAATACACAAGGATAATTGTTATGGCAACAGGTTAAGGAAGATGAATGCAACACCTATTTATTAACCAAGAGCTAAAGTAAGGTATGTGTGCATGGGCCTCTTGTATTGGGTTTCACATGCACAGAATGTGCACGTATGAAAAAACATCAAATCAGTTGAATAATTCTTAACTTGTATCTGTAAACAACACTGACAATTTCACACTGCAGTTACCTTCAAGAGTGGACTAGCATTCTGGAAGAAGCAGTTCATGCATTTGGAATGTTAGGCTTCTGTGTTGTACCCTTTATGAACATACAAACATATATATCCATATGGCTTGGTAAAATGATCTTTTTGGATACATGCCTTTCTTTCACAATAAGTACAAACATACTCAGTCCAAAAGAAAATGACAAAGATTTTATATAGGAAAAGTCATCTTGCTTTACATTTCTTTCCTTCCAAAGGAAAAAAAAGAGTAGTAAGATTTCACATTTCACACTGAGCTGATTGAAAGAAGGACACTGAGGAAACTCGGAGCTATAATATATAACATTAAGTATCCTGTTTTTTGTTTATTTTGTTCTTTATTTCTTTGTTATTTATAGCACTTTATGTACTGTGTATTTTTCTAGCTAGTTTCACTGTGTGTGAGGTATTAACTGGAAATTGTCCACTTTTATTAAGCATCTGTTGGGTTGTTTGTTTCTGATAACTTGTTGCAGTTAAACTCTTTTTTCTAGAGGCACCTTTAGCTGTTTAAAACTTTCATTTAAAGGCTCACTGCTGCTTTTCAGCTGGGAGAAACACTTCTGCAGTTTGTTCTAAGTAGTGGGGATATTTGTAGCATTTCCATATTCAGGCTTGTATTTGGGCCTAGTGTTTGTGGAGGCTGTGTGTCTGAGCACATATTCAGGGACATCTTGACTTAGCCAAAGCCATCAGGCATTTCAGTGAGAGAGAATTGTTTGAGGTCATTGGCTGACTGAGGTCACCTGGACTACAGCTTAGACTAAGCACCTCATTGGTTCTTTTGAGATTTCTTTCTTAAAAGCTGTCTCAGGTTTTTATAGGTGGTGGCTTTGCAGTTGCCCGCCCCTAGTGTAAATTTGATCTGGGACCCTCCTCCCAGTCTAGTGTCATTACCTCATTCTACCCAGTACAGGGAGAACATTTGAGAAGGCCAATCAGCTTAGTTTCTGCTACTCCTTTTTCTCTTTCCTTTCTCTCTTTCCACTTAAAAAAAATGTATCTGCTATTACTGTATTTGTGTTTCTTCCTACTTTATTTTGCTTTTGCATCATCTTAAAAGTACTCAGTTATATTTATTACTACTTGGTGTAACTCATTCTAAGCCTTTTAGTTTAAGCACTTGGGCTTCAGATCAATTGTTTTACATTAAGAAGGTTTGTGGTCTGCACTGTAGTGGTAGAACAGGTAGCTTACATCCTTCTAAGTTGGGAACTGCTGAATGAGGGCTCAGTGTCTGTATTCTAAAAGTGTATTAATTCTGGTTTAAGCACTTGGGCTTCAGGACAGTTATTTTACATTAAGAGGGTTCGTGGTCTGCACTGTTGTGGGAGGAGAGGCTGGACTCTGCCCTTCTGAGCTGGGAATTTCTGGTTAAAGGCTTATAGTGCCTGCATATTTGAACTGCTTCTTACTGAAATTGGTACACCTTGTTTGCTGTAGCATAGACTAGATCCAGGCCTGCTGAATCTAGCTTTGTTTGTATAACTTGAGCACTAATCCAGGCATTCTTTAAAGTATTCAGTTGTATTTATTACTGCTTGGTAGTAACTTGATTAAAGTGTAGCTATCATTCTATGTCTTTTGGATTGAGCACTTGGGCTTCAGACCAGTTGTTTTACATTAAGAAGGTTTCTGGCCTGCACTGTGGTGGCAGAACAGGTAGCTTACATCCTTCTAAGTTGGGAACTGCTGATTAAGGGCTCAGTGTCTGTTATTCTAAAAGTGTACTAGTTCTGGTTTAAGCACTTGGGCTTCAGGCCAGTTATTTTACATTAAGAGGGTTCGTGGTCTGCACTCTTGTGGGAGGAGAGGCTGGACTCTGCCCTTCTGAGCTGGGAATTTCTGGTTAAAGGCTTATAGTGCCTGTATATTTGAACTGCTTCTTACTGAAATTGGTACACCTTGTTTGCTGTAGCATAGACTAGATCCAGGCCTGCTGAATCTAGCTTTGTTTGTATAACTTGAGCACTAATCCAGGCATTCTTTAAAGTATTCAGTTGTATTTATTACTGCTTGGTAGTAACTTTATTAAAGTGTAGCTATCATTCTAAGTCTTTTGGATTAAGTACTTGGGCTTCAGACCAGTTGTTTTACATTAGGAAGGTTTGTGGCCTGCACCGTGGTGGCAGGACAGGTAGCTTACATCCTTCTAAGTTGGGAACTGCTGATTGAGGGCTCAATGTCTGTTATTCTAAAAGTGTATTAGTTCTGGTTTAAGCACTTGGACTTCAGGCCAGTTATTTTACATTAAGAAGGTTCGTGGTCTGCACTCTTGTGGGAGGAGAGGCTGGACTCTGCCCTTCTGAGCTGGGAATTTCTGGTTAAAGGCTTATAGTGCCCGCATATTTGAACTGTTTCTTACTGAAATTGGTACACCTTGTTTGCTGTAGCATAGACTAGATCCAGGCCTGCTGAATCTAGCTTTGTTTGTATGCTTGTTGTTTGTTTGCTTGCTATTTCCCTGAAATGCTAATTCCACCTAAAACGCGGCTTTTCATCACTTCTGTGGCTCCCTAGTGATATCTGCATTGCTTACTGTACTTATTTCCTTGTTTCACTTGAAGAAAGTTACTGTTTGTCATTTTTGCATTTAAGTTACCTGTAACACATTGCATTTAAGTTACCTGGCACTTGCTCACTAAGTCAGCACTAAAAAACTAAAAGCACTACACCATCACCAACTCCCCTTGAGTACCTTGTTCCCCATTGGCCTTTTTTTCAATTATAAAGGAATTCCCAATACTAATCTAGCATGTCCAAAGGTCAGTTGTCAATCTCCTCTCTAGCTGGTGAATCTCGGAATCTTGAGGCAATGTTACAACTGCCTCATGTACACAGACAGCCCTCTCCTCCTCCCAACAAATTCCAACACATGTGAGAGATGCAACCATATAGCCAAACTGGAGGCTAGGCTCTCTCAACTCAGTACTGGCATAACCAGTCAGGAGGATAAGGAAACCACACTCACTACAATTCCAGTCTCACATAGACCTACCATGACAGCAAACCAAACACATAAACACACAAAAACATACTCAGAGGCTCTAAATAAAAATCTGCCTAAGCAGCAGAGACCTCCAATGCAGACACCCAAGCAACCGCTACCCCAAAACAAAACACGTGCAACACATAGCTCACAAAGCCAGTGTGCCAAACAGTCACAGCCTTTAAGGCTAAACAACACACCTGATACACTTGTAATAGGTGACTCTATCGTCAGGCACACTGACGTCCCACTCACCAGGCTGAACAAGGAGAAGGTCACGGTGAGCTGCCTGTCGGGCGCTAGGATCCGCCACATAACACACGCACTCAGGTCACTCCAAGGCAAGTACAAATATGACTCAGTCATTGTCCATGCTGGTGTGAATGACCTGAGACATACCTCCCTGGACTACATGAAAAGAGACATAGAGGAGCTCTCTGAGCATGTAGCCCAGGCCGGTATGACCCTGACCTTGAGTAGCATCTTACCCTCACCAAGACTGATGCCACAATATGAAGACAAGATGATCAATTTCAACAATTGGCTTAAGTATTGGTGTCATTCAAAGGGGATCCAATGCCTGTCAGCCTGGGATGACATGCTCGACAAGCCATGATGCTTCGCTAGGCATGGCTTGCACCTGTCACCCCTGGGCTTTCGGATATTGGCAAAGGCTCTTGCTACCCCCATAGTGCCTTTTTTAGGCAAGGCTCAAAAGACAAACCCACCTCCATAGGTATCACAAGGGATAAGAAACTAAGAGTAATGCTACTCAACGCCAGAAGTCTAAACCTCAAGATGCACACACTAGAAACTCTCCTTAGCATGGAGAACATCAATATCTGTGCAGTAACAGAAACCTGGTTCAAGGCTCCTGAGAGCACCCCAGCACTACCAGGTTATATCTCATACCATGCTTTTCGGCCCCAAAACTTGGGCCGAACCACAAAAGGAGGGGGAGTATCAATATTCGTCAAAGATACCCACACCTCCAGGTTGGTGGCACAGCATGAAGCATCAGAGACTATCCATGTGCAACTAACAGTGGGTAAAACTGCCTTCCAGTATATAGCCTACTACAGACCACCCTCCCAAACCCAGGAACCCCACTCTGCCTTTCTGAGAACACTGGAAAATATAAAGGTCTCTCCAAACACCATTATATTGGGCGACTTCAACTACCCAAACATAGACTGGGAGCATTACTCTAGCTCCAACACCCTAGCCCAAAGGTTCCTAGAATTTATAAACTCAAATGCTATGGTACAACTTGTTACCACTCCCACAAGAGGGGAAAACATACTGGACCTGATCATCACCAACATGGGGACTCTATGCTCCAGACCAGAAGTGTATCCCTCACTGGTAAGATCAGACCATAAACTAATCTCACTGGATATTCACATCCCGACCCCACCCCCCGCCCAGAAAACCACAGTGAAAAACTTCTCTAAAGCAAATTTCACACGCCTCAAAACCGAGGAATCCTTCAAAGCCCCGGCCTGTGGAAAATACAGCCCAGACCGCAGAATCCTTTATAAACGCATTCTATGAACACCTTCAGGAATGCATGGATCATGCAATTCCAAATAAAACCAAGACCCAATCCTCCAAAGGCAGACGACCTGTCTGGTGGACCCCAGCCATAAACAAACTATACAATAGAAGGAGGAAGCTACTACATGATAGAGCAAAATCCCAAAAAGGGAAGGCATCTCTGATCAGTATTAGCAAAAAACTATGGGCACTCATAAAATTGTCTAAGGCCAGCTTCGAGAGAAAAATTGCACAGGACACTAAGGATAATCACAAGGCTTTCTTTAGTTATGTTAGGAACCTGGGGGGGAATTCCCAGATATGCTCAGAATTAGTCCAAAATGACAAAAAATACACCGAGCCCACAGACATTGCCAACATCCTAGCTGACAGGTTCAGTGCAAACTCCCCCCCCCTCACCCCACCAAAAGGGCAAATATCTATCCCAACAGAGTGCTGCCCCCCTGACATCTCAGATGCTCAGGTAAGAGCCGCCCTCTCCAAAGCAAAAAACACAGCATCAATGGGACCAGATGGTGTCCCGGGCTGCGTCCTACATGAACTCCAAGAAGAGCTAAACACAAACATAAAACTACTGTTCAGTCTTAGCCTTAATACAGGATATGTACCCAAAGAGTGGCGTACAGCAACAGTGGTCCCTCTCCACAAAGGTGGTGCCTCAACGGATCCTGGAAACTATCGCCCCATAAGCCTGACTAGCTTGGTCTGCAAAGGTATGGAAAGGATCATCATGGACCTCATAAATAAAGATATTGGGGACCTACAGATACTGGTTCCTACCCAGTTTGGCTTTGTTAAGGGCAGATCCTGCCTCTTAAACCTGGTTGATTTCTTTGAAACAGTCACCAAGGCTATTGACGAGGGGAAGACTGAGTTGCCTATGCTAGAGAGGGAGGGACAGCGGAGAGGTAAGCACTCTGACACACCTCTGTGGATGATACCTGGTAGACTGCATAATCTTGGAATGCATGGTCTACATAGCAGGGCAGCACTATGGCTGAGTCACGAGAAGAGGTGTGGTTGATATACACTACAATGCCTATTTCACTCCAAACCTTAGATAGCATGTGTGCATGCAGAAGGAAGGTGCAGGCCTTAAACACACCCTTGACATAGTTTGACAGTGCTTCAGAACACCTCAGTCTCCTCACAAGCTCAAAACATGATCAAAGATAGCAGAATGGAGGAAGACGGATTTAAAACACAAAGAAGAGGATATGCACCTGGAACAGTTGAGGGTCAGTTGTACGGGGAACAAAACACCTCCACAAAAAAGATAACTAATGCTGTTACGGCTTAAATGTTGCAGAATAGCTGACAACTTACTCACTGAAGAAACTCATCTAGACAGCACAGTTACCAGATAGTCAGCCAATCAACATATTCTTCCACCAAATGCACACACAGACATGCCTAGATACAGATGAAACAGACAACCATACTAATAAATAAACATTACCTAAAATACTCTGAGACACACTACATGACTTTTTAACACCCTCACTCCAGTCTTCTGGGGGGCAACTTTGTTTGCCTTCAAACATTATATAACTAACTCCAAATGCTGCTTGGGACACAGAGTCACCCAGGCACTGATATTGCACAACAAACACTTCTGTCAGCTTTTATTCAGTCTGTACTAAACACAGTCTCAATGCACCATTCTGTAGACCATTCATTCTAATACATAAACCCCAAAAAAACAACCATTTGCTACAAAATTTGAAACTAATACAACACTACACTACTGAGCGCACACTACAGCATGCATGTATATATATATATATATATATATATATATATATATATATATATATATATATATATATATATATATACATATATAGATCTAGGACTTTTGATCAAAAGATCAAAAGCCCAAATCCATTACCACCGAACGGACTTTAACGAAAGTGCTTTCATCGAAAAAGCACTTTCATTTAAATATGTTAAAAAAAAAAAAACACAAAATCTACTTGCCCCCTGCACCCCCCACACACCACCTACTTTAATATTCTCACTCTGAGGTTGCAATACAGTTGGGAAAAGGGAAATTTCCCTTACCGCACTGTAGTACGACCAGAAAAACAAGAATACGTATACGAAAGTGCTGCTTCGGTGAACAGCACTTTCGCGCAATTATGGTCACCAAATTGGGATTCGGTGAAAGATGCAGTCGAGCCTCTGTATGGATCCCATATATATATATATATATATATATATATATATATATATATATATATATATGCATATATATATATATATATATATATATATATATATATATATATCTATATATATATCTATATATATATTTATATATATATATATATATATATATATGTATTTATGTATAGACACACAAATCACTCTCTCTCTCTCTCTCTCTCTCTTTATATATATATATATATATATATATATATATATATATATATATATATATATATATATAGGGTCAATATTACGACATCGAATGCTTAAAAAAGCAAATGATTATTAATCGGCCCCATATAAGCGAATGCTTACAATGCCAAAACCTCAGAACCGAGATTTTTTCCAAGGGAAAAAAAATCACTGTTCCAAAAAAAAAAAAAAACTTTAAAACATTACATAAACTGGGGGGCTTCGGCCCCCACCTCCCCGACATGGGAGGCTGTGTCCCCCACACCCCTCTACTTAAATATACCAAATCCAAGATTGCACTACAGTGCCAAAAACAGCAAAGTAACGGAAGCGGCCAAGCAAATTCTTTCCCAGGGAAAGAATTCATTTAAAAGCAGCTTTGCTATTCTGCCTTCTCGTTCTTTTACATTCGATCAAGACACATTTGACCGAATGCATCTTCGATCACGTAATAGGAACCCATATATATATATATATATATATATATATATATATATATATATATATATATATATATATATATATATATATATATATACATACACACATACATACATATTTCATACTAAAATCACTCAGTCCAACAGAAAAAAAACATAACATTAAGTACTTGACCAATCACTCAAAATGCTAATAATGCAAACATTACATCCACAATGCAATTAAACCCACATAACCCATTTTTAGTAACATCCTCTCATTCATTTCAAACCCACCTGCAAAATACTTAACACAAAAATCAAAAACACTCACTGACACACAGTGCGTGCTTTTGACATTCATACCAAGCAATTAAACCCATGCCACACCGCACTATGATGACTCAGTCCCACTTTTTTCAAACCTACCTGAAAAACACTGATCACATATACACATAAAAAACCTTGATACACCCCCAACACACATTTATGTTGCTTTGGTAAACCTAGCATCTCTCTCATATAGTAATCAATAAACTTTGGCCTCTCCACTCCACATTCTGCCATCTACTGATTTTGAACCTCTCCATCAATGTCTCTGCTACATTTCAAGTATCTATCCTGTGCTATATTTTTTGCACTGTACAAGCTTGATTATATATTGCATGAGGGCAACAGATGGGGATCATTAACATTATAACCCATGTAGCAGGACTGGCATGCAATAGCAATTGCAATAATTTTAATAATAATAATTTTTGGTGCACCAAAATCCTGTGTAACTTATGAACAGAGATACAAATTGGGTTAAGACTTCGTATGGAGTCTTACTACATTATGTACTATATAGTACTACATGCATGCAGTACATAAACAAATGTAGTCCATCTTGAAGACTGTATATGATTCACAAACACTGCATTAAATATGTATGGGCTAGTTTCACTGGGGTACGTACCTTATAAAACTAGAACCACATACCTACAGATGGTGTACTGGTTGCATCCCTACCATCCCACCTTCTTTTCTGTGGCTCAACTAATACAGATGAACAGGAACATCAGCAGTTAAATAAAAATCATACATTTTTAACACTAGAAAAGACCTACTTGTGACAGATTTCCTTGTGACCCCACACTGTGACATTTCCAAGCTCTTATCAGGAGTTCCCTACTCAACACTAATTCTACACCATGCACTAATATGTTTAATTAGTATTGCTCCATCATCATAACACATGGATGTGACACTTATGAATCTCTATCAGGTATGATATCCATGGTATGCATGGTCAGTGGTGCAGCAGTAGTGTTTTTACCTCACAGCAAGAGGTTCTCTAGTTTGATTCTCAGCTGGAGTGCCTTCTGTGCAGAGTTTACATGCCCTCCCTGCATTCATATGGGTTTTCTCCAGGTGCTCTGGTTTCCTCCCCCATTTGAAAGACATGTGCCTGGAGCATTTCTTCCTGGGCCTCTGCTGGAAATTGGCTTTGGTCCAAGTCAGACTTTCCTGGTTAACAAATGTTAAATAAATAAAGTGATGGCAGAGCACAGTGGAGAAGTGGACAGCTAGTTTATTTATTTATTGACAGATGAGTATCGGAAAGTCCGAGTTGATAGGATCCCATTTTCAGCAGAGGCCCAAGGAGAAAAGCTCCAAAGCATTACAAAATATTTTAAGAATAATAATTTTACAGTCTTTAAAAATAATACAAAAAACAAATACAGTTTAAATAATTATACCAAATTAGAATAGTGAGTGAAGAATGGAGAGTAAGTAGATGCAAGGTATGAACATGTATTTGCCCATTCTGCTTAGCATGGTATGTCAGGCATACATCTTGCAGTTCTTTGAAATGGCACTGTCTTCTGTTGTCAAACCATGTAGTGACTCCATCATCTGTCGCATTGGAGCACACTATGCATCACTGTAAACTATGTGCACAAGCACCTTTTGCAGACAATATAAGTAATCTCTACTCTACTGTTCATTATCACAATCCAGATCTATAAATTACAGTACTCAACAATAATTGTAATAAACACAGTCTGCAGAAAGCATGTATGCAGCTATCCACTGCATTTGTGAATAACCCAGAATGTTTACAAGTGAGGACAACTGTCACTCAGCACTCCACAACCAAGTACAGTGGTTTTGGTGTGTGCTTGGTACAGTGGTTTTCTACTTTTACAAGTAAAAGTGATAAGATCATTAGGAAAAGATGTTATACATTACATTCTGGCTCATGTAAGCTATATATTAACTGTAATTATAGTACATTGTGTGCAATATACTAGAAAGCATACTGTTGGCAGGAGATAACACAGCACTCTGTCATTTTGCTGCATTGGCATGTATCCAGCTTATACACCCCAGAAGGATCCCTGTGCTACAACGGCATGTATCCACCAATCTACGGACTGTACAGAAATGAGGAAGAAGAATATAGAAGAGTATTCCATGAGGGCAGTCCAGACTGTAAAATATCATTAAGCTGTAAACAAGTTATTTTTTCTGAAAGTGCTATAAAACAAATAGCCTTCTAACTGTCAGATGATTAATACTGAAATGGCATCCAAGCAGTACAAAACCCATTAAAGCCAGATGCATGCCTAAGAAGAGCATAAGTATTCAGTTCATACATGTAACTATCCTGTCAAAACTAACTTCTGTACACATGCATTTCATCCTATTGAACAGCTTGGAAAAAAACAGTCCTCCTGGTCTCAATTATGTCTTAGAATACTCACATAACAAAATTAAAGTGTTTCTATTATCAAACCACAATATCACTGGCTGAATATACCATATACAAAATGTACTTTGATATTTGAAAGCACTGTAATATTTTGAGTACCTTTCATGATTAAATAAATTATTTCTTAAAGATTATCATTTCATCTGCATCTACTGAAATTGAACATTGCTTTCTATTTTACAGTGACAGGAGTTAATGCTGAATGAATCAACCAGTGAATGGCAAGAAATCTTGGATGACCTGGGAAGTTAATGTATAACATCTGGGTCACTCATGAGATGGCAGCTGTGTAATCCCTTGTTGGCCAGCTCACGCCACACAGAGCACTACTGCTAAATGAAGAAAAGGATCTATCTTCTAGAACAAAAGCAGCAGAATTAAAAATGAACCAAATCAATATGGATATAAAAAGCTTAACAAAACCTAGCCATGCTGCTTCAAGCAGTCTATCCTCAAACATTTGTGTGAGCATGCACACACACGCATGCACACACACAAACACACACACACACACACACACACATACACACACACACACACACACACACACACACACACACACACACACACACACACACACACGCACACACACTTCATCATGTAAAAAAAGTGATCCAACAGTCAAACTTACCCAATGGTACTGCATACAAATCCAGCACCAGAAGCCATGCAGCTACTTTTTTTAAATAACTTTTTAAAATAATTAGAAATGGTTGTGAAATTAGAAACAATGAGCAGCTCAGCTGAACTACTTAGTAGCGCTGCCAAAAAAGCAATGTAATACATGCCTTCAATTCTTCTAGTAAAATATAAGTTGTGATCATTTTTGAACTATACAAAATAATTTGCAATTTATTAACACAACTCACCACAATTATACATATAAGTCATGCACATTAAAAAAATAACACATTTTCTGGCAAAAAGGAATGTGAAATCATTTCTACAATACAACAAAAATAAACCCAGAAAATTCAAAATTAAACAATAGTAAAAAGCATTGGAATGTATGATGTTTTCAACTGAGATTGTGTCGCTATGGTTTATTGTCATTTATATGAATGTAACATGACATATCATACATGATAATTTAATACAGATGTTTCTTATTTAAAAAAAAGCTGTACTGGAAAATATCAGACATTACACTACAAATATGTCCAAATAAAATATAAGAATAGAGCTAAGCAACAATTAAAGAAATTTTATTAAAAAAAAAAAAAAAAGACATCAGAGACAATGTCAACTGTAGTATAAGTAAGTATACATCACCACAGGCTTTATCCTATATATCAAATCTGATTAGGCATGAGTACATTCATGCTTAACCCCCACCCTGCCTATGTATTTATTCTAGAGAATCCATGGACATTTGTAGCCTGTCTAGGAAAATAGATTTAATCTCAGCATATTCATACACTCCATATATCATATATATTTGCATACTTACTTTATTATGGTAAAATTGTTTAATTGCTTTTATGTTATACCATGGTTATCTTTGTTTAATGATGATGATTGTGTTGATTAATGTACATTTATGCTTGAATTTCTTTGCACTGTTCAGCCCTTGCCAAATTGCTTGCATTTTAGCTGAAAGGAGCCATTGGACCAGTCCATCTTCCTGGTTGACAGTGTCTATATAAATACATATATACTTAAATAAATAAAAAAAACAAACACATAAATAAATAAATACATTCCCTGGCATTGGTAGACTGACATTCCATTCCTTAACATACAATCCACTTTTGTCATTTATAGTATAAGGGTTGTTACAGGAAACTCATATTAGAAAATTTAATGGAAGTGCAGCACTGACTAAAGTCTTTTACCTCCCAGATGAAAAAGTATAAAGTTTGATTCCGACTACTGGTAAATGGCTAGGTTTGTCTGTGGACTGATAACGTAGTATTTTCCTCTGAACCTATAATCGGAACCCATCTGACTGATGATAGATAAAGTATCAGTAAGGTACAATCATTTACACACAGCAATAGAAAATATATCGGATGAATACCGCTGCCGCCTATCGCTGATGACCGAACATGTTGGAATTATGCATTCAGTACACACACACACACACACACACACACACACACACACACACACACACACACACACACATATATATATATATATATATATATATCACAGGCTTATAAGAAAGAGCTAAAGGTATGAAAAAAGAGATATCTGGAATGCATTGCATTCATTCTTCATTATTTTGAGGAGAAAATTAGATAGTGTCCAACATTCATAAGCACTGGAAAACAATGAATCAAACTATCATGTGTGTTTTATCATCAAGGTGGCATAGATGAGTTTGAAGGTACAGGAAAGCTGTTCTGCTAGGTATATGATAGAATATGCTAGACATCTGAAAGCTGAGGTCAAGTGACACAAACAGTAGAAAACCACATATATAGCAGTGAGAGGTTAGTAGGAGGCTGATAAACCACTAATAATCAAACATTTCTTGTGGTTAAACATTACTGTGAATGTTAGAGGCTTCCCGGATTCAGTAAGCAGAATATTGTTTTCCCAGATGAGAAACAAAATGAGTATCTATAATAAAAGAAAGATATTTTATTATCGGAGCAGGTAGCTAGCCAAAGAACTCAGTATTTTAATAATTTGCCAAAGAGGTGAATTCACAGACCTGTTAAATCTTTCTGCAGCCAGGATGAGGTTAAGCTTATTTTACAGAAATCTTGAAAATGATACTAATATAGACTTGACTTTTGAAGTAGTAGTTATCAGCACATCAACTCAATCAATAAGTATGGGGAAAGGTGCTTATACTAGTAAAGGTACAGAATACAGTTATACAACTAGATTACGGTTGAAGACACTGTAGATAATAGTACATATTTTTTACCACTAGGTGGGACCATGGCCTTGGACCAGTCCAATTTTTTGTGGCTAGCTAAACAGATATTCTGTAGTTATGCATTTCATCTAGCACAAGGTTGTTACATTTGTACCATACACTTCATAAGTGTCATTTCAGGCAAATGGCATTTGCTTTTAAAATAATACTGTTCAGAAATTGCAGAGAATTCCAAAGAAAACCTAGATAAAGCCTTCAAAGAAATAACATTCTTTTTATTGTCTCATATACAAGAAGAAAAAGTGGCCAGATTAACTTAATTTGAACAGAAAAAAATATATCCTATAAAACTGCTGAAAGCAGTGATCTGACATTAAATGATATAGTACAGGTTAATTTTTTTTTTTACTGCTATCATGCATTTTCACTTAAAGCTGTCATTCCAAAATACCAAGGAGGCCTCCCTTTAAGTAAACCCAAACAGCACTTACATTGCAGCCTTAGTTTTTTAATATTACAAAGACAAGTGATCACTGTCTGGGAAAAATAGATTTAATTCTTAGCCCCACAAAACCACCTATTTAGATGGTGATGGTTAAAAATGCTTTTTCACAATGCAGTAATTCTATGGTATTACGGCAAAGATATCATGTTATGAATGGCTGAGGAAGCAAATGCTGATATAATTGATTTTCAGGGAAAGATGTGTGTCTTAAACTTAAGAATACTCATGGTGAATTTGCCTTATTCTTCTACTCCAGTAATATCTAGGGGCTTGCTGTCACTTTTCAAAAACATAAATATAAAAGCACAGGAATAGAGTTGATAGTTTTCTTTTTTACCATGAATACGTGTTTGTGACATAATTAAATGCAATACATTAAAAACCACTTTAAGCACAGCTGTCATAAAATCAGCTTATGTATGCATCATATTTTTGAGCACTTAAGTATAGTCTGACAATACTGGAAAATGATTTTTCCTTGCTCCCAGACACAAATTACGCACTTTCAAACTCTGATATTGTACAAAATGAGAAAAAAAGAAGACATTTCTCAAAATGTCTTCTCAGTGCACCCTGACCCTTTGATGATGAAAAAGCGTCATCTTGTTGCTACTTTTCTATAATCTTTACTTATAATTCAGATACCTAGCAGTACTCAGACTGTAAAATAAGTTTCGATTTAGGAAGACCTGGACCTCCTGAACTCATTTTATGTGGAAACATTTGCAGGCATTAGAGTGGAATAATGTTCTGGTGACTTTAGTCTTGACTCAATTGAAAAACAAATCTCTGATGATAAATTGTGGTCAGAATCATCCATACCCCCTTGTTATGAAAGAAAACTGACAACAGCATTAAATATCTTTTAGTCTGACTTATTACACAGCTTTCTTTGTCAGCTGAATACAGAACAATGGTAGCATGTTTATTTGCTAATGTTAATGACATCTTGAAAGGAGACTGCCGTGGTGTTTTTGATTAAGCCTTTATTTTTCTTGTGCAATTCCTAGAAAGATATTTAAGATGATGATAAGATTTTTTTGTCTAGGTGTAGTGACCTAGATATACTCTACCAAATCAAGTTGAATTTGTCTATAAATGTAACCTCACTTTGCAAGTTATTATTAGTAATATTAAAGAATGATCTCATAGTGTAATTATAAAAATCTTTTCTTCCTTGCATTTTCTGACTTGTTTGTGACGGCTGTTTTCTTTAAGTTTCCCAGTTTGCCAATATATATTATATCAAATGAGTCTTTACTGAACAGAGCTGAAATAGGTGAGTGTGTATGCGTGTGTGCTTGTGCCTGCGTGTGTGAGACCATGTGTCTATGTGTGTGTGTGTGTGTGTGTGTGTGTGTGTGTGTGTGTGTGTGTGTGTGTGTGTGTGTGTGTGTGTGTATTCGTGTGTTTGCCTCTGTGTGCACATGTGAGAACAAGCATGTGCAGTGTGTGTGTGTATGTGTGTATGTGTATATCTGTCTGTGTGTGTGTGTGTGTGTGTGTGTGTGTGTGTGTGTGTGTGTGTGTGTGTGTGTGTGTGTGTGAGCGCACACGTGATTCTGTTTGTGTGCAGGCACTTGGACAATATGTGTGTAAACATGCATTTTATTAATATTATTTCTTAGTGTACTGTGTTGAAAAAAACACAGGTGCAGCATTTACAGGTTTAAAAATGCACAGAAACCTGAAAACCATGAATGTTTAGATTCCACTCAAAATAATTCAATGGTGATTTCAAGACATCAGAGTTATAACAACATGTAAAGAAAATGATGCTTTTTTATTATTTATTTGTTAAATGTAACTGTAAATTTACTGGAATACTACACAAATCATGTAGATCCATTTCAAATATACTGATTGATGTTTACATGTAGTCATTAAAGAATAAGGTACATTTATTTCCATCTATATATGGATGTTCTACAAACGTATTACAGTCTGCCATTTAGTTCCTTGAGTCTTACCTGCTGCATTAGTACAGGACATAACTGAGTGCAGGAAAATACTGCCTCAATATAAAAACTAGCAACAACTTCACTAATGTTCACAACAGTGTGAGAGAAAAGGCAGTGGAAACAGGATTTGTTGTGCTAGAAGGCCCGCTGACTGGTATATCAGAAGGAGAACAAAATGAGTTATAAAGTATACACAAATCAAAATCATTGATTCTATTAGTGATATGATTGCTTGGACTTAATAGATAGAATAGAGAAAGTGATCAGACAAGAAAGAATAGTTGAATGAAAACTCTAACATATAATGCAGACATCACTTAGCTAGCCAACAGATGTTTTCAAACAGAAAATTTAAATTTAGTGCTTTCTATCTGTCTGACCAGAAACAGTATTTTAGTCAGAAGTAGGCCAAAAGAGAAGACCTTAGTAAAATGCGAGTTGAGGTGTTACAAAATCCTAAGAAAATAAAAGTCTATAGCCATTACAAGAAGTTCAGAGGTCAACAGGTTACCTTCTGAGATTTGTTTCCTGGACACAGATGTTTATGTTGCTTGACAGCCCTGTAGCCTGCAAAAACAGAGGTCCATTGGCTTGTAGTGGTTATGGTTTTAAATTATTATACATTGGATAGATGGATGATTGATATTACCATTTGACATGTTAAATATCAGAGCATAGTGGCATGTCTGTTTCTCAGTATTTTATTTAACTGTTAACTAGGTAAATTAATTGGTCTATAGTGGGCAATTTTCTGTCATGGACATAGTTACAGAGAACATACAAAATCTGCCTTGACAGTAAATGGAGATAAGGACTGAACATTGAAACCTAGGTCTCTTAAGCAGAAAAACACAACTTCTTGCAACTCCATGCATGTCAGTTAAAACTTAAAGAACAGGCAAAACTATATCTTCATGCCATAACATCCTTCCTGTGTTATTAGTATGCTTCCTGAAGCAGTATAAAGGAGGTTCAGACTTTATAAAGAAGTAAATGTATTGTGCCCCATCACTGTTGCTGGAATACCAGTGATGTTTTACTTTAGATAGAGTGATAGCTTGGCAACATAACCATTTGCTGAAATGGGTCCAGAGGAACTTGTTTACTGTGGTGATGAAAGGAGGAATGAAGCTTATTAATTAGTGATGTCCATACGTGTTTGTGACTAATTCTGAATATCCATAATTTTGGACTATTTTGAATATTATATTTATAAACATTTACAAAGTTCTGGAAATAATTTATATGCATTTTATACAGATTTGAAAATAATAATTAGTACAATTTTTAAAGATCAAAGTGTCTCTTAAAGAAAACTGTGCACAGAATTTGACACAACACATGTATTTCTCTTGACAGTATATAATGAGGAATTCACATAAACATTGCTCAGCCCAAAGTACTGGTTTGTGATGACTGTATACTCCAAAACAGATAAATCAAATATTCTATGTGTATTTGGTTCAGGCATGTGAAAATTCTCAGAACAGTACTAACTAATAAATGGCCATTCACATTTCTGATTACTTTTCAGAATACAAAAATAATTCTAATGCTTACACTGCAGCTTTGTCTATAATACCAAATAGTAATACTTTGTGAATAATTGTCTTAGTGTCTATTATCAAACCATTTTACAATTTCTTTAATAATCACTTTGCTCTACCCATATTTGAATAATGTAATATATATTTAACCTCTTGCAATGAGCTCATCCAAAATATATCATATATCATTTGTGCATCTAAATTCAAGCATTCACTATATATATCAAGATCTCACCAACACAAAGTTATAATGCTAAAATAAATCAGAGCTCCAATGCAAAGCCCCAGTATTGCCTGCAATCTGTACTGGTCACTGGATTATGCAGTATACATTTAAAGGTAATGTGCTTAAATATAAGGAGTGAGATTGCAGATCAAAACAGTTTAAAGTCTTGCAGCCTAACCTTTGAAAAAGCTGAGATAAATTGAAGAAACACTGACGTAGAAAATATTTTACATACAGGAGAGAACAAGCTCCTTGGCATCTGTCATGTTTACAAGGGATCTCACCCTTTACACTGCCTATTTAATTATTCCAACTTTGATGTCACATTATCTTAGGGTTGCGAGCTTATTGTATTTCTATATGTCTTCAGAATTTAATGAAAAAAGGTACCATGAGCTCAGAGTAGGTAAATTTAAGTAGAGAGGCTATGTGGTAAAAGATATCTCATAGAAAGATTCAGAGACTTTTCCCCATAAAAAATAGCATTATATTTTCTTGTCTTTATTGTCTGATTTTAGGTTGCAAAGGGATTCCTCTTATTAGAGCATTGCATATGGTTAAGAAACATTATATACATCAGAACCTAATATCCTTTAAAATATATTTCTTTAGTATCTATAGTTTCATATTTTGCTATTTGATAAAAAGCTCCAAGAAACCTAGAGTTTACATTCAGGATACCATTAAGTTAATACCAGCTTATAAATTTACAATGCAGATCTGTGTGATGTACACAGCAGCATTCTGTTTGTGTTCTGTGTAATGTCTGTGTAACCTAGAAAATGTCACAACCCATTATCACACTATCGTGATCCCAAACGTCCATATCCAGAGAAGTGCCTGTTATAGCACAGATGAACAATCCCAGAATCTGTTCGAAATGGATTCATGTTATATATATATTAGATACAGATCATTTATAAAAAAAGCTTTCATCATCTGTTCACTCACAGTATACAGCATGCACTTATTTATTGCATGGTGAAAACTGTATTGTGACTGCCACAATATATATTAGTTTAAGTAACAATCATAAAATGGCAGGGGATGTCTCTAGCAGATCATTCAGTGGGACCTTTGTTTGAATCAGGAATTGAACATAAGGTATTTCTGTTGTAACTACCTAGAAGTTGAACACTGAACTGCATAATGAGATGTGTTACTATTGCATTTAGTCAGAGATTAAATACAACACTCTTGAATAAGGATTCCTATTTTTTTTTTATTTATTTTGAATTTTTTTCATTGGGGTAGACTTCTGATTCAGTTGGACCCATTTCAGTCTCTGCATGGGGGGTAAATACAATAGATACAAAGTGAAAAAACGAGTGCAATATATACATGTAGTATATACAAAACAAATATCTGAGTTGGTTTGAAGATATAAAGACAATAGATGCATGCCATATACAGAGTGACTGTCAAATGCATTATATACAGAGTAGATATCAGAGTTGGTGTGTTGAAAAGATCAAAATAAAATGCAGAATCAGAGCAAGTTATACAGAAGGAAGTAAGGTAGAAAGAGATTAAGCTATATGACCAGAGGGAGAGCAGTTGCTTTTTCTTCAGTCTTATAATGTATTTTTGTTCTGATAAGAAAACTGGGTAATAGAAATTATCTCTAGGAAATGAAAGGACAGATTCCCACAGTTTGGGACCAAAGACTGCAAAAGCATGGTTTGTACATTGAAGCCTACTTTGGGGGGGTTTGGAGGAGAGAACCTGAGTAGTGACTTATAATGTTGCATGTCGGTGCATAGCTAAATAGTCTGGAAACTAATGAGGAAGGTCTCATTTTTGATAGGTTTAAACAGATGAGAGGTGAGTAGCAACTCAGCACATTGCTTTACAGGTAGCCAATAAGTGTTTTCAATGATTTTGCAAAGGTATTCATTTCTTGGGGAGAGAATGATTAATCTGTGTGTAGCATTTACGATGCTTTGAATAGTGAAAACATTTCCTTTAGAGGCTGAAATAATCAGATGGAGGCTATATTGTAGATGAGCGACTAAGATACCTTTACTTATGTCTGGACAGAAAAGGGCAGATGCTGTTTGTAAAAGAATAGGAGAGAGAAGATCTTTTTGTTTGTTTTTGTTTGAAAACTTCAAATAGAGATGGAAATTTAGGAAGGGGTCTCAACAAAGTCTCGACATTAGAATGTAGTAACATGTTCATTAGTGTTACTCAGACAATAAAGGACTTGTAGACATCTGGAGATAAAAGTGAGCATTTGCCTAGTACATAAAAAAAACATTGTTTTTGTTTTAGAGGCATTTATCCTCTGAATAATGTCATGAGAATTAGGTGGAAGTTCAGGTTCAACAGACGAGAAAAGAATGGCTGGAGTGGAATGGTCTCAGCATAAAGCATGAGAGGAAGATGGAGTAAGTCAAAAGCAAGATTGTTAGCGTAGACAGAAAAGAGAAGAGGTGCCAGAATAGAACCTTGGGATCCACTTTTCTGTAGAGAGGCTGATGGAGAGGGTGATGAGATGAAATTCACTGAGAAATGGTGGTTAGAGAGGTTATTTTTGAAAAATGGCAGTGAGTCATAACTAATGCTTATTTCAGTGAGATGCTCCAGGAGAAGTGAGAGATCATCCAGATTAAAGGAGTTGTTGAGGACAATAAAAATGTCTCCAATAATTAGGTCTTTGGCTGTTCCAAAAAGAATGCTGTCAGAAAGTGTCTGGATAGCTGTGGCTATAACTGCAACTAGAATAAAAGCCATGCTGCTTTTGAGAGAGAAGGGGGTATTGGTTAATGTACTGAATGAGCTGCAAGTAAAGTGACTTTCCAGAATCTTTACTAGGGTAGAGAGGATAGAAAAAGGCTGGAAGATTGAGGAGGTGTGCTTTCTTAGAGATAGGTTTTGCAAAGGCATTTTTCCACATATCAGGTATGATATTAAATGTACTACACAGGTTAAAGATGTGTTTCAGTAGGGTTATTATGTTGTTGTTTTGATAAATAAACCCTGGGTGAAGGTTGCCTGCAATGCAGAGCTATCAAATTTAATCTATGCAAACAGTGGGAAGACTTCATTGCATTTGACACTTCTGAAGCAGGATGAAAGGCTTTATGGAGGGGTGGTAGGGCTGACAGATACAGTGTGGAACTGGCTAGAGTAAGGGATGGGAACGTTTATGGAATGAGAATGGAATTAATCAAGAAATAGACACTGTACTCTACAATAAAGCATATTACTGTTACATACGGTTCCCTATTAGTAACTCGAACGCTTACTTTATCGAATCCCTAAACGTCGACTCGTCCTTATCAAAATGTGAAAACTTCGAACGTTCAGAAGAGCGAAACTGGAAACGTCGAATTGTCATGCTTGGCCTTCTGCGATATAGCTCCTTAAGGTAAGTGTGCGATACTTACGGACCTTAGGGTTAGGGTGCGGGTAAGATAAGTGCATGGATGGTAATGTATGTTAGATTTAGTGTGGGGTTTTGTAAGTGTATCTGTGTGGATTATTTAGTTTGTTTGGGTTTAGCTTTTTAAGGTAAGTGTGCGATAGTTATGGACCTTAGGGTTAGGGTGTGGGTTAAGTTAAGTGCATACTTGGTGTTATATGTAAGATTTAGTGTAGGGTTAGAAGTAGGATTTAGTTTAGGGTTAGATGTATGGTTTTGGTTAGTGTATCTATGTGGTTTATTTAGTTTGTTTGTGTAGGTATTATGTAGCGGGCGGTGGGGGTGAGACAAGTATGATAGTTCGATGTTTTGAATTTCGCAGTTTAGGGCATTTGCTGTTTATGCAGTTCGATGAGGATGGGCCGACGTTTAGGGATTCGATAAGTTAAGCGTTCGTGTTTATAATATAGACCCGTTACATACTACTAAAGTAGTCTTTCAGGTGGACCTTTAGTCTGTCAAATTACTGTATCTTCTAAACCAGATGGCTTTACTTTACATAATGGTTATGAAGGTATAAGTTATGGACAAATATACAGTTTGATAATTGAGTGATGCTAAACATAATACAGAATATAAACAATTGAGTGACATGAAATGGTTTTAGACAAAGAGCAGAGTCATCTTGGAAAATAAAATAGTAAAGAGACAGGATTATTTATTTATTTTATTTATTTTACAGGAAGAGAAAATAAAGGTACTTATAGTTGAATAGGGGTAGGAGAAGAATAAGTACAGTGTGGTATCATTTTGCTACATATGCATACCTGGACATGTTACTCAAAGGGTCACTTTGGAAAATGTTTCATATTTGTATTTATCCATAACTGGGTGTGTTACTGAAGGGGTCACTTGGGGATCTGTTTCATTTTGGTGTTTGTGTGTACTAGGAAATGCTACTGAAGGGGGTCACTTTGAAAACACTTTTCATATTTGTGATTATGCATACCTGGACATGCTACTGAAGGGGTCACTTGGCTAAATATTTCATTTTGGTGTTTGTGCATACTAGGGAATGTTGCTGAAAGGGTCACTTTGGAAAAAATTTTTCATTCTGGTGCTTATTCATACCTGGACATGTTACTGAAGGGGTTGCTGTGAAAACAATTAATTTATGTGTCCAGAAGTGCTTGTGCATACATGGTCAGACTGAGGACACTATCATTTTAGTGCTTGTTCAAACTTAATACAAACTAATGAAGAGGTTGCTGGGGAAAATAATTCATTTGTGTGTCAGGGAAGTGCTTGTGCATTCTTGGATAAACAAGTTTGACAATTGCAACTGCAATCTCAAAGACAAAGCATCGCTTTTAACAAAGGACATCAGTATCACAGGGATGTCTGACTGAATTGCAAAACTGCCTTATTAGCATGCTACTCTTTACAACATTTTTAATTTGCATCTTATTATTTTTATGGCCTTTTGCATTAGTGTAAATAGCTTCTCTGAATCTTGCCTTTGCTGTGTTTATTCATAAACATCAGGAATATTGCCATCGCATTTAAGCAAGCTACTATGAATAACAGCAGCAAGCAAGAGAACAGTGTTTGTAAGCAAATAAGAGAATGGTGAGTGTTAATAAGAGAAGATAATTGTAAGATTATTGGAGGGGAAGTAGACAGGATGGGTGTAGAGGAACGAGTATATATGAGTAACCGGGTTTAGAATAAGAGCAGTTCAATGTTTTAGTTAGACATTTTGTTAGGATGTGTTTGAAGGTTAGGAGTTTGGAGCTTAGACTGATATTTATAGCAAGATTGTTTCATGCTTTGGCTACTGAATAGGAGTAAAGACTTTGCCCAGTGGATTTATTTGGCTTGTATACTGAGAGGAGATGTTTATCTTGAGATCTTAGGATTCTGCTGGGTAGATAGTTATGAAGTATGGAACTGATGGTGGGACAAGCATTTGTTTTGCAGATAATTTTAGCTAAGGTGGTGTGGTAGTTTTAGGCATTTGAGGGACTGAAGGGCAATACAATGGTGGGCACAGTAGGTGGCATTAGCTGCAAACTTGGTTATTTTATTATAGCAGGATGCACATTTAGACATCAAAGTAATACTGACATTGGTGAGAATAGAGGCTCCATAGTGCAGATAGGTGTTTGCAAGAGTAATTCAGCTAAATGTGTTAAGGTAATGTTTTTATCTACTGGGCATCCACAGTTTCTGATGTTATATATTTTTTTATCTTATTATGGATGTGAATGTTAAATTTAAGGTTTTCATTGATTGTCACATCT
The DNA here is from genome assembly GCF_019279795.1 of Protopterus annectens. Classification (NCBI taxonomy): domain Eukaryota; kingdom Metazoa; phylum Chordata; order Ceratodontiformes; family Protopteridae; genus Protopterus; species Protopterus annectens. The sequence goes on from NC_056735.1 coordinate 841,499,011, forward strand.
AGGAGTTTGTTATGGGGAAGTACTTCAATTTTTGTATTATTTCGGGAGAAGATATTAAAATTGGAATAATCAAGAATCAGAATTTTAGGAATAAATAGTATGAGCTTGTTTTTTTTTTTTGGGTGGGGTGGGGTTAAGTAACAACTGATGACTTGAGGTCCAGGATTTGATAGAGGAGAAGACCTTTTGGGTTGTTAGCTGAAGGTGTGTTAGATTGCTTGAGGAGAAGATAATAGTTTAAAGCAAAACAGCATTTGGAGTAGTTATGTGACTGATAAAAAATGTCTTTTTTTGTGTCTGATTTGCAATATATAACATATAAAGAAGAAGTAAAAACAAGTCTTAAACCTTTAAAGCATTTAAATGAAAAAAGATGATTTTTTATGTAAGAATCACAGTGTATTCCATGAAATGCACAAATTAACAGTGATGTGTCTGAATGCCAGGAATAAATATAAACCTGCTTTCATAAATTTTATTTTCAGACTGATGTCAATACCTGGTATAGCCTGAAATTGTATTACTTTAATGTGAATATTGGTTTCAGCAGAATTTTGATGTGTGCAAATATGATACAAATCATTTGTTTCAGTTTGTTTATTTATTATTCTGTCACCATTGAATACTTGCAGTGTACAAGCTTATGTTACAGAAGATTTCCAAAGCTGCACAGTGTATGCATGCTGAGTTTGCAAGAAATGAAAACTGGGTCCAAGGTGTAGTTCAAATTCAATAGGTTAACCAATAAAATATGTATGTGCATGAAGCCAATTTAAGTTAAGAAGTATGCTTTTTATATGACTAAAATATGATTACTAAGTTAGTTTTACTTTTGTTTTACATTATTATTTGCTAAACAGGGAAGTGGAATTGTCCATAGATGCTATTCAGCTGCACCCTGGACTGCACAAGCAAGAGTAAATGCAACATATTAATATGTGGAAAATTTAGTGTAGCCAATCAAACAACATGCTTTTATGTGTCTGGGAGGTGGGAAAAAACAGGAATACCGAATACAAAAGGTAATGTTGATACAGGAAGAATATGCAAATACCTTATGGCTACGGAACAAAAATATGGGTTAAATACCAGACTGTCAAGGTGTGTAGCAGATATATTACCTCTGAGCCACCATACTCACTGTTCAGGCAAATGTATATTACATGAGATCTATGGGTTGCAAATCATCTTGTTTTATCTGTTTGTGCTCCTGTCAATTTCATATGAAAGAAATACGTGGCTCTCCAAGCATTAACATTTTGGGGGTGCACTCCATTAATGAACATCAGTTCAATACACTGACCTTTTTTTAGAAATACTTGCTTCTTTCCTCTCTTTTTCTAATTTGCTTATTGCATGTTGCAATCCTTGAGTTTAAAGATGGCTGAACATACCATATTATTGGTATATGCTTACAGCTGGTCCTATAAAACCATGGAAAGAAATTTGGTTTGACTAAGAGAGAGATAAATAGCTTTTTATAATGTTATCTATGCCAGTAAATGCAGGCACTGAACAGTGGTTGGCAGTAGCTGAAAGTGTATTTATGCATTCTATATGCTTTGTTCTGATACCTAACGTACTGTCAAGATTCACAGTGAGCACATCCAACTCTCCTTGTTTATCCAGTGCATACATTCGCACTCTCTTTTCCTGAAATTTTCTACTGAAAGCATTTATATGTCATGAATACATTTTAACAAAAAAGAGCTGAACAAAATTTTGCTACCACAGAAAGACAAAAGTGCAAATCATTTTATCTATCTTCAGATAAGAACCTTGTATGCAGTGTATATATATATATATATATATATATATATATATATATATATATATATATATGTGTGTGTGTGTGTGTGCGTGTGTGCGTGTGTGTTTTTTTATTTATGCAAAGAAGGACAGATCATCAAGAATAGGAAGGAAGGAGAAATAAAGAAAAACAAAGAAAGAAAAGAAGGAAAAACATTAAAACACCATAGAAGCACAATATAAACATTTATCATCTTTTAATGCCCTCACTTTGATCGTGAATCGGGCTGTAGAAAATTGCTCACATATTTTCCTCAAGTTTCACAGTGTGCGAAGAAGAAAGATAGTCATGCTGTCATACTGTATTTAATAAATTTCTTATTTTACTATCACAGTCACATAGTGCAAAATACATTGCTTGCTAGCCCTTCTCCCCTAGGACTTAAAGATGAAATGTATATACATTTTTTTTCTAGAGTCTTTTTCTTGATGTAGCAACAGTTTATTTTATGTTCAGTTTGTTCAGAGATTTGAGGGTAAGTCACAGTTACTACAATATTTATTTGCAGTTCTATTAGTCTGATACTGGGTAAGCATGAGTCAGTGATATGTTTTCATTAATAAGCAAAAACTATTAAGAACTAGATGTTTTCTTTATTTATTTTTGCTATGATGGTCTTTGCCAAATTCTAATCAGATTAATTCCTTTAAGAGATAGTAATTTTAAAATGGATATTCTTCCCAGCACAAACACAATATCAGTTATATAGAAAACAACTGTAGCATGTTGTCTCACAAATACACTTATTTATATTGTTTGTTAACTGGATGAAATGGCTGGTGGAAAATCTTTCCCAGGCATAACCGAGCCACAAGGCAATCACAACAGATATAAATATTAAAGTTACAGAATGAAAAACCTCAGCAGAAAGAGAAAAACAAAAATTAATATCAGCATTCATAATGACAACCAGGAGGAAAATTAATAGTATCTGCAAGCAACAGAAGTTGAATACAATATATACAACATTCAGATAACATTGTAATATAATGACTACATAGAAACTACAAATATTTTACAAATACTAACAATTATTTATTCTGTCATGCAACATCCTTAAAGCAAGTACTTTATATATTGGTGAACAAAGTGTAACTTTATTGTTTTTCTGAAATGTATGAGGTCAATAAGAACAGTAACATCATGGGGCAGACTGCGTCTATGGCTTGGACAGAGATTGCAAAATGATCTTTCACAAGTAGCTAGTGAATACTGGGCTCTGTGTAATATGTGTTGGGATGCTTCTGAGACAGAAATATGATTCTTGCACAGCTAATTTATTGGGGAATGGAGAGGTGAGACAGGAATGATGCACTTGACATCATCTGTTTTCCAAAATCTTCACTGGATGCAATGCTGGAAATCTGTGTAAACAAATATGTGGTAACTCTACTGCCAATGAAAAAACTGTACACCATTTATTACTTGTTTACAATTAATAGCAAGCATTCTGTGATTTAGAATGTTTATCCAGTTTATACAGCTCATTTGGAAATTTTCTTCAGATATGTGTCTATTAATCAGAATTTTTTATTGCTGTTTAATGGGAGTGTTATGAAGGAGTCTTCTGTGTACTTTAATGTCAGAACAGCATACTCAGCATTAAAGGATTTAATCGCTTCCATTTGTGCATCACATAATCTTTAATATATTGTATGCTGTAGTCCGTGGGTTACAGTCAACATATTATATGGTTGGCCCACTCTATAACACTAGTAAATCTAATATATTTTTCCCTTCTCTCTCTGTCTAGCATATTTTTTTCATTTCAGTAAAAACTGTGCACATTAATTTGATATTATCTTCTAATGATAATTTCTTCCATCCTAGGAGTGCCTCGTTCAGTTAAGATCACCAAAGAGACCACTGTCTCATTGGCAAAAGTAACAGGTAAGAGGGTGGCAGTGATTCTAAATCTAGATACCCCAGGTGTCATGGTGCTACAGAAGATTCTTGCCAGAGAGAAAGGGGGATATAAAATGTTACCAAGGTCAAATTATATTCTAAAAATGTGACAAATAGGATCACAATGTTGTTCACATGGAGTAAACTGAGCACTGGATGTTGAGAACAAAAATTACTGCACCAATTATTATGTTCTGCACTACTCAAGGAACCTGACTGAATTCTTTTTGGTCTAGGCTGTGTTACGTTATCCTTAACTGACTAAAATCCCAGTATGCTGTCATAAAACGTCATTTTTTTCCAAATGCTTAGTCTTCCATTGTGAGTCAATAAACCACATGTGGACAACTGTGCCGAAAACTTTACATTGTTCTTCATTGTTTTCCTTATTTACACATTTGTTTTTAGAGAAGACTTCCTGAGTGACAGAAGAACCTTTTATATCAATAAGAATTGTGACCAAGCCAAAACCTAAATGTATGAAGGTGTGAATCCTCCCAATCTTTGAGAAAAATCACTGGAAATTCCAATTTGTTGCACATTAAATAGGTAATAGGTTCATAGGTGCATACTAGGCTAATGGCCCTGGAGCCTTTACAAGCCTAGCCCATAGAAGTGTCCTGGCAATGTTGACAATAATTCTAACTCATTTAGAAGCACATCTATGTCTGTTTCTGACAACATAATTCCACAGCAATATGAGGCTAATGTGAGGCTTTTATGGCTGGAATCCCTACTTAATAAATCAGCTTAAGTTTTACAGAAGCTAGATTTAGTGTACTTCCAAAAATCAAAGCTATTACCCTACCATATAGATGGGGCACTTACATAAGACTGAGAAGCATCTCAGGATATAAATGAAAATGATAAATGATGTTTTGTTAGTGGATGCAAGATCTAAGATAATCTTATCTATAGTGCCTATAGTGCCTTTTTTTGGGGGGGTTGGGAGGGTGGCCTAATGGTTAAGGTGTTTGCCTTACAAACACAAAGTACTGGGTTTGAATCTCACAGGAGATAACTGGCTAGGCTTAAAATGGCTCACAAGGGCAGTTAGCCTAGTACTAACCTATGATAAATTCTAAATTCTATGATTTTAGGCAAGGTTCGAATGACAAATTCACCACAGTAACAGGAACAGGCAAGCAAAAACTGAGGGTGATGCTACTCAATGCTAGAAGTCTAAATCTCAAAATGCACTCACTCAAGGCACTCCTTACAATGGAGAACATCAATATCTGTGCAGTGACTGAGACATGGTTCAAGACTCCAGAGAGCACCCCTGCACTACCAGGCTATAACTCATACCACACTTTTTGGCCATGTAACCTGGATCGGAACACCAAAGGCGGAGGTGTGTCCGTATTCATTACGTATATCCACACCTCCAGGATAGTTGCTCACCATAATGCAGTCAAGGTTATCCAAGTGCAACTAACTCTGGGCAAAACTGAAATCCAAATTGTAGCTTGCTACAGATCCCCCACCATGCCCCAGGATTCCCACTCCTCTTTTCTTGATGTACTGGAAAATGTTAGGGTTCAACCAAACACTCTAATAATGGGCAATTTCAACTACCCCACCATTAACTGAGAAAACTACTCATGTACCAACTCCTTCGCTCAACACTTTCTGGAATTCATAAACTCCTATTCCCTGGATCAACTTATCCGCACCCCACCAGGGGCAACAATATCCTATATCTAGTCATTACCAACATGAGTGACCAGTGTTCCACACCTGAAGTCAATGCGTCATTGGTCTGATCTGACCATAAGCTAATTACCCTAGAAATCCACATCCTGCCCCCACCCCCAATTAAGGAAACCATGGTAAAAAATTTCTCCAAAGCCAACTTCATGCTTCTTAAGACAGAAGTGGTGTACTTCATGACATCCATGCAGATGGATAATACAGTTATGACTACTGAATCCTACACAATTGCACTTTATAAGCACTTACACGAGTGCATGGATCGTGCTATTTCAAACAGAACCAAGAGGCTAGCCTCCAAAAAAAGGAAGCCAATTTGGTGGTCCCCTGCCATAAACAAACTGTACAACAGAAGGAAGAAACTGTTACAAAAGAGAGTAAAATCCCATGATTGGAGGAGCTCCTGGTCAGCCTCAGTAAGAAGCTGCGATCCCTGATAAAATCCTCCAAAGCTAGTTATGAAAACAAAATTGCCACTGATTCTAAAGACAATGACAAAGCATTCTATAGCTATGTCAAGTATCTCAATGGCAACACTCATATCTGCTCTGAGTTACAGCACAATGGCTCTAAATATACAGACCCAACTGATATTGCCAACATCCTGGCAGATAGGTTCAGTGCTAACTTTACCCCCCCTCTCACCCCCTAAAGAGCCCATCTCTATACTGAAAAAATGCAAAGTTCCTGTAATTACGGCTGCACAGGTAAAAACCACACTCTCCAAAGCCAAGAACACATCATCCATGGAACCAGACAACATCCCAGGCTGCGTTCTACATTAAATACAGAACGAACTGGTACGCCACCTAAGTATCATGTTCAATCATAGCCTCACCTCAGGCTTTGTGCCTGCTGAATGGCGCACAGCGATGGTTATCCCACTCCACCAGGGGGGAGCCACCACGGACCCCGGGAACTACCGCCCCATTAGCCTGATGAGCCTGGTCTACAAGGCAATGGAACGTATCATCATGGAACTTATAAACAAAGACATTGATAATTTCCAAACTCTAGACCCCACCCAGTTTGGGTTTGTAAAAGGCAGATCATGTCTCTTAAACCTGATAGACTTTCTTGAAGAAGTCACCAAAGCCATAGACGAGCATAAGGTGGTTCACATAGCCTATCTAGATCTTGCCAAGGCTTTTGACACCATCCTCCACTCTGGAATTATAGATAAACTCACTAAACTAGATATAAATCCCTATGTCACAAGATGGGTTGGCAACTGGTTCACTGACAGAACCCACACTGTGAAAGTAGCAGACTCCAAATCCGCCTTCAGACCAGTGATAAGTGGAGTACCCAAGGGTTCAGTCCTGGGTCCTCACCTGTTTGGTATCTACTTCTCTGAAGTACAGGCTAACACAGAAGGTCTTTGGCTAATGAAGTTTGCAGATGACTGCAAGCTAGGAGCCATAATCGAAACTCCTAAGGATGTGGACATCCTACAAAAGGGCCTCACTGAGACAGATGCCTGGTGTCAAAGCCATGGCCTCAAGCTCAATGCTAAAAAGTGCATTGTCGTCCCCTTTGTTAAAAACTCTGTACCCATGAACGACAACATAGGCGGTAGTATAATTAACACCGAAAGTGTGATAAGAGACCTTGGGACACAGGTGGACAGTAGTCTTTCCTTTGATAATCACATTGCCACAGTAGTCAGGAAATCCTTCTACGTGGCACATCTTATCACAAAGGGTTTTTCATCCAGAAAAAAAGAGGTCATTGTTCCCCTCTACTCATCACTCATTGGACCCATTATAGAGTACACCGCCCCTTTTGGTATGGACCTCACAAGACATCTACAGCAACTGGAAAGGCTGCAGAAATACCTCACAAAGACGATTACTGGCCTCAATCAGATGCCCGACGCAGACCATCTAAAAAAACTCCAGCTTTACTCCGTCGCATATCGTCTACTCAGAGGTGATCTCTGTGTAACATACAAAGCTATGTCAAACCCAGAGCTGTTGGACATGCTGTTGGACATGCTCCACTTAAAGAAATCCCAATCCCTCCGAGCTACATGCTCTAGGGACCTAAACCTTGTCACCACAATAAACAGAACATGCTGGAGGGATAGATTCCTGTCCCAGAGACTTCCCAGTGGCACAGGAAAATAATTTTCTTGGGTGGGAAAAGCTAGGGTACCTTTTTGGCTGGGCTTGTATAGGCCCCAGGGCCAATAACCTAGTGCCTACCTATAAACCTATGAACCTAAAAGACATTAGTGGCAAACAGGAAGCTTTGCAGAGGAAACTGAAAAAACATCAATGCTCTTTTGTTAGAGGATGCTGCTTACAGACAAATGGAGGAAAAATAGTTTGTGTCATAAGACATTTTTTCACAGAAGAGATATTAAGGGAGATACATGTTAGCAAAGTAGTTGTTAACAAAAAAGCGTATGTATCATGACAACCTATGCTTCATTTCTGCTATCCTAAAAATTTCACCAGTGCCATTCGTATCCATTTCTGTCTACATCTCACAACTATCTGGTTAGCCAGTCAGTTGAATAGCAATGTCACTCGTTTTCATTTCAGTGACCTTACAGTAGTTTCCAGCACAATAGATATTCTGCTGTGTGTTCCAGTGCACCTTTTTAAGTCACTCATTTCCACAGCTTCTACTGACTGAAACAGTAACATTTCTGTTTGTTTAGTCTGCATAGCCTTATTCTTTTTCACTGGCACTGGAACACACAGCAGAATATCTATTGTGCTGGAAACTACTGTTGGGTCACTGAAAACAAAACGAGTGACATTGCTATTAAACTGACTGGCTAACCAGATAGTTGTGAGATGTAGACAGAAATGGGATACGAATGGCACTGGTGAAATTTGCAGGATAGCAGAAATGAAGCATAGGCTGTCATGATTATGAGAAGGAAGAGATATCAAGCTAAGGGAAACAAAACAGGGTTTGGATTTCAAAGGCAAAGAAAACAAAGGAAAGCAACAGATCTTGTTTTATAGTCACGTGACAGAACAGACTGGTTAGACATTGAAAGAGTCGACACAGAGACATGGAAATGTATATCTGCCAACAATGAGAATTTTACTTATATTGCTAAAAAGGGAAATAGAGATTAAACTAATTAGCATTATAAGACATACAGCACTTATATGGTACTCTTTATGTGCATCATATGTGTGTAAGTCGGTGCATGTCTTGGCATCTGACCGTAGTGGGTAGCAACTTATGAATACTTTAGATCTTTCTACTTATGACTTGTACGTATTAATAAATACAGTGGTTAAAAAGAAGTTACAGTTATCCCTAAGACCATTATGTCTTTAATGAAGAAGAAACATTTCCTTAATACTAAGCAGTTATAAGACATTCTGTACTATTAGGTGAAGTGATGTTTGTCCGACTCTCCCTAACTAGGAACATGCACACCTCCACTGGCACAGTAGTAGTAATAGTCATGTAAGGTTGCATTAAGGAACAGTAGAAGAGTAAATACATTTAATCTGATAAATGCCCTGAACTGACTGCTATGTGTGTAGAAAGCTAAGGGCTAAAATCGTTCTTGCAGCAGACATATAGTGTCTTGCTTTTGTTTGACCATGACCTTGGTTGACCACATGAAGTACAGGGTTCTTTGTGAGAACATCCGGTTTATTGAACAAAGTTTACTGAAAAGGTAAGTGGGATTTATGCCAGGTACATGTGCACTTGTGTGAATTGTTATTTTACAGACTTGGGTCAAAGTTGAATTATGCTAGCTTGAATATGTATTATTTAGTTTGATTTTAAAGTTTGTGTGTGTGTGTGTGTGTGTGTGTGTGTGTGTGTGTGTGTGTGTGTGTGTGTGTGTGTGTGTGTGTGTGTGTGTGTGTGTGTGTGTGTGTGTCTTCACATGGTAATTGTCTAAGTTGTCTTGTTTATTGATAGTGTTATGTGAAGGGCTTTATTAAAATTAAGATGCACATTAGGGGCAAAGCCCCCCTGTCTTTTTTAGTGACATATGCTAACTTTAACTTCCCCTAATCCTAACCTGTATTTTAATGTTAAAAAAAAGCTTTTCCCATAACACTACCATTATTCAAACAAATTTGAGCTGAATGTGCTCAAGTTAAGGGTAGTTCATCTGAATCATATCATTCCATTAAAAGGCCCATTTGTATAAATAAAATTATCACATTTTAACCATCCTGTGAGTTTCCTACTTAAGTTGCTAGTGAGCCATTAGTAAGTTCTCCACCCTTTAACCATTCATCCCACATTATAAGTGGCATCATTCCTTATCCTGGTGATGGAATTAGAAACTATCAGGGTAAAGAAAATTAAACCATTATATCCCTTTCATAGGTCCCCCATCATGCCAAAATGCAATTCCTTACCCATTAAACTTGCATAAATCCCACTAAACCTCTTCCTACCCTCACCTCATTTTTTTTCAATCATCATTCCCCTTTAACCCTTTCATCCCCCACCCTATTTCCTCTACCCTATTAATTCCCACTACTGCTTCAATTTAACCCTCATCTGAAGATGTCCCTGGACATATCTTCTTTTACCCTACTTGCATCACAAGACATATGTGCAATAGTATAGTTACTCATGCTTGTTTCACGTACACTATATAAGCTATTCTCCTTAATCTTTCCACCATAAATGTAATATAAACATACATTTGTATGTTTTAGCTGTCCTCCTTGTTAAATCCTAACATATTATATACCTGACCTTGAACCATACCTGATTTCATAACTTGTAATGATAACAATTTTATAACGTCCCAATGAATGTTATGATAAATACTCTGTTTGTAACTTAGCTACAATTTGTAAACTCTTGTTTAACATATTTATATCTTCTTGTATATTTATTTTTTGAGTTTTTTTTTTTTGCATGCTTAACAAATTTATATTTTTTTATATAATTGTTTGGAGGTTTTCTCCCTAGGCCTCCACTGAAAATGGGTTCACTTCAGCCCAGAGGACTTTCCCGGTCAACACACACACACAAATAAATAAATAAAAATTGTTTTTTACCCAACCTCATTTACCAGTCACATTTGGTTTAGCTTTGTTGCCGATTTCACTAGTTACTTTTTATTATTTGGAAGCCATTTTCTAAATTATAATTGTTATTTGGAGTGGTAAGATATTGCAACTGATAATCCTTAGTTGAAGAAATTCCCTGGTTCATGATTACTGGTTCTTGCATGTTAATAACTCTTTGCTAGACTACAGTTTATATCTCTTAATACTAATTATCTCTGTATTTCTATGCAAGACAATTGTTCGATTCTGCTTGTATGCAAACGAATGAATTCAAATGGAATTCAGCGTCATATTTTCTTTTTTTGTGTGGAGGTTCTGCACCCAAGTAATCCATGCATGTGGCTTCACACCTGCACCATTTTGCTAAATATAATTATAGCTTGAGTTTTTTACATTTTAAGGAGAAGGGATTTTTTCCATTTTCAATGCATTCAGTTTTGACTGCGTTTTTGACTCTATTCATACATATTTACTTCTTTACTCAAAAACATTGTCAGCTTTTTGCTAGCACTATCTATATACTAAAATTGAGTAAATAATGACTGTTAACATTAGTTTGTTGTTAAAATCTGATGTATGACTTGTGATATGTTTAACATCTTATCTGTGGATCATTTTTCTTAAAAGTATAGTAAGCATATCACATTGAGGGTCTGCTTTGAATCCATTTATACCATATTGGATTGTTATGTTTCACCTCTTCTTTACATCAATCCCAGAGCAAGAATATCATGAACATTAATTCATCTGTAACCTTCTATGGGCATAGCTGCATGTGTGAGTTATTTATTTGTTTGTTTATTTACATTTTTATCCAGAGTTGAAGAATGACATAAAGGACCATTTTCAAGTACAGCTAGGTTTTACAGAAAATAGAAGTGATTACAACAGACAACATAAACCACTTTGGAAATGTTTCTACTCTTTGCAATGGTTTATTTCATAGCCATTGAAGAACAGCCTTCTAGAATGTAATGAGTAATTAACACTACGAGAATAAGCTTGTTAGGCTATTACATTAATGCAAAAGGAGGGTGATGAGGGGCATATAACATTGATGATAGTGGAAAGAAAGAAAAGATGATGTCTTATATATAGTGGATAATACTGTGCTAGCTTGTAGAAGAGCCAAAAGAGGTGGAAAAGAATAGCTAATGTTATAAAAAGTAGTAGTGTGGGTCAGGGAGAATGCTGATTGAAATACAGAGAACTAAAAGGGAGAATAGTTGAATGAGGAAGGGATATCAATGGTGGCTTATTGCAATAAAAGAAAGCTAGGCTATACTCTGTTTACACAGAAAATAGTCATTTAGTATACTTAGGTGACACTAGTGTCCCAGAAGTATTTTAATCATGCTAGCTTGAATAGGCATTATTTAGTTTGATTTTAAAGTTTTGGAAGGTGTCAATTGATGTTAAATTTGCAGTGAGGGACTCACAGACTTTGGATGTCAAAGGTGAAATACGACAATCAGTGCTGTGTCCTCTAAAGTAAGAATCTTGTAGGTTGAGAGGGAAAAGTGTGTGGAAAGCAAGGTTATAGGGTTGTTTCTGTTGATATATTTGCTGATAAAATATAGAATGAGGTTAGATTCAAGATTTGGAAAAACAGAGTGATCAACAGAAAGGGATGTCCTATGCTAACAGAGGTAATGACTCATGTGTTGGTTTATTAGTGTTAGAATGATATTATATGTTATTTATTGTGTTTAATTGTTTACAATGCTACGACCATGCAATACACTAGCCACACTGACATTGTGTATCATGATATCTTCTTTGTGGTAGAGGGCCTGGGGACAAATCCATGATTATGTAAAGAAAAGACTTACACATTTTAGATTTTACAATTTAAGAGTGAAAATAACTCTACTGGTACTTAATGTTGACAGGTAATGCTCTAAAATGGGAACAGATTGTTTCTTGCATTTCAGAGTGCTGGGTTTGCCTCCTTCCACATTCATATGTATGTTGTATGAGTTTGAGGAAGGTACATAATAAGGCAGTGTTCATGGGTTACACTAAAATGGTAATTGTGTCCAGTGGGTTTACTTGGTTAACAAATTAAATTAGTACAATGTGCAAATTGCAGAGGTATCAATCAGATCAGAATTTATATGAAACAGAAACAAAGAAGTTTTGTTTTTGTACAATATGCAAATTGCAGTGGTGTCAAGCAGAATTTAGGTGAAACAGCAACAAAGAAGTTTTGCTTTTGCTGTTTGGTTTTCTGGGAACTGCAATAACAGAAAAGAATATGCTGTTTTGTGTGCATCTAAAGGTCCCTTACATGTCTACTGAAAAGAAACCAACATTAAAATAATTTAGTAATTTATAATTTAGGTACTAGAATTGCTGACATAGACAAGTATTGTCTTCCAGACAAAAAACACATGCAAACTAATTACCGACTATAATTTTGTGAACTAGATACAACTTATATTGATATTACCTGAGTGAATAATGTATTATGGGTAACATAGTGATAAACAATGAAATAAAATCAGTAGTCTGAAATGAGACAAGACAATGTTAGCCTTCAAACCTTTAAAATATGCTTGTTTAAAACAGGGCTTGAAAATGCAGTAAAAAATCAACAGAAACACGAATTTAAGAGTAAAACCAAAAAATTGTGTTTTAGAGCACAGAGGTAATGAATATGGGTACTGTTAACCCTGCTTTGAATATAGATCAAGAATGCGGTTTCGGGTATTGACTCTAATAAAAGAGAAAGCCATTGTAGTTATAGTACTTTCTGGCACTAGTTGATACAGTGCCCCCCCCCCCCCCACCACACACACACACACACACACACACATGTACTTTATTATCCTTTCCTGCTGAACTATTTCTGAGTAGGGATGAAAAATATTTTGTGAAGGATAGACCATGGAAATTAATTTAAACTGATACTAAGACAGCAGTATATGCTTAGATAAGTCTTGAATCTTTGACATTCTGAAGGAAAATAAAAAGTACTAGTCTGCTTTCAATGGCCTAGAGAGAAAATCTGAAATATAGAGTAAAGATGATATTTTTAAATAATGCACATTCATTCTTTCCTAAAATGATTACCCTAAATAAATGGGAAATAGTGATTGGTTTAAATAACAGGTTCTCCAAGAAATGCATGTATAATTGTGTATGCATAGTAATAGCTACTACTGCTGCAAAAATACATTCACAAGAAAAAAAAGTGATGTGAATATTGCTTCACTCACAATTAATGAAAATAACTTATAAAAATATAAAATTATTTCACTAAGCAGGGGATTGTAGGTTGGAGGATGAACTGTATGCAGCATCTGTGCAAATTTCTATCTATCTGTGAGCCTCTATCTTTCTGTTCTATTATGATGTATGAGGCAGCTTATATTAGAGAACTAGTATCTTTACAAAGCATTTATATTAGAGAACTAGTATCTCTATAAGGCAATATTTCCCTTGTCATTGATTGCTCATTTGAGGCTTGACTGGGGATTATCAAATGTCCTCTTCTTTATATCACTGACCTATTATTACTTAACTGTGTGGTTCAGGAAGAAACTGCAGTATCTAATTATGCGCATACTGAATCGCTGCATGGAGAAAATTTAATTTAAAAAACAAGCTACTTACACAGTCTAAAGGATATTCCTGTTACTCTGTAACATTGCCATAACTGCTCTATTCTACTTTTGAAGCAATTTTAATATTACAAAGTAAATCTACATTACTAACTGCTCTGTTGTGTAGCACGTGAAAATTGTGCTTACCTATAATAAAGAGCATTGGAGTCACATTGGATTTCACAGTGGTTTTTGTTCCTTCAGTTTGCAAATACATTCAAAATGCAAGTACTACTCTGTAACATTGCCATAACTGCTCTATTCTACTTTTGAAGCAATCTTAATATTACAAAGTAAATCTACATTACTAACTGCTCTGTTGTGTAGCACGTGGAAATGATGCAAGAACTATTGCCAATGGAAACACAGATCAGCAAGCAAAAAACAAATCTGTTACACAACACCTGAAAAGGAAACTTCATCAAAAAGAAGCCAAATAACAACTAATGAGGAAAAAAGTATTTATTGACCTTAAAAACTAGACTTGAATAGAATTTCAATATTAAAAAGAAAGAAAAGCCCAGTTATGAAGTACAGGAGTGAACATACCAAGACAAATATCCAGAAAAAATGTGAACTCCTAAAACTGCAGAAACCAAACTGAAGGAGCAAAAACCACTGTGAAATCCAATGTGAATCCAATGCTCTTTATTATAGGTAAGAGCTTTCGCAACCATCCCTGGTTGCTTCCTCAGACAAAAGATAAAAGAAGACATCAAACCAAGCTTTAAAAACCTTAAATCCTGTCACATGACTATGACTAATTAATTGATTAAATGAGTTAAAAGAACAAATTCATTCAAAATGCAAGTGCATTCAAAATGCACAAAAGTTCATTCAAAACAATATATAATGAACTAGCATATAATATAATGTGATAGAAACATACAAAAACTTGCAAAAACATTAAAAAACAATGTGTTACATAGATAAATAACCAGTTATATTGTCTAACATTGTCTAACTAAGAATGCTGATTCTACCCTATCTATAAGTCACACAGCTTACTTCCTAATATTCTAAAATACTATATATTATAGATAAATGACATATTTTGTTTTATTGTCTGAACATTATCTATCTAGAAATGCTGATATTACCCTGTCTATAAATCACAAGGTTAAATAGTTTTCTTCCTAATCTTCCTACCTTTCAAAACGGGTTTCAGAGACACATAATTATTCAGCCCAGGTAGTTTATGGGCTGCTAACATAAAAATCCATCTCAGCTCCCTTTGTTCAGTTCTATTATTTAAATCACCCATCCTAATAGTCTCAGTGATGGTGTGAATAAAAGAAAAGTAAAAGTAGTGATTATCCCCCTGTTGTAACATGTGTTTAGCCAGTGCACTATGTTCCTGTTGTCTCCTGAAGCAATAAAGGTGGTCACGAATTCTCTCCCTTAACCACCTGTTGGTCTTACCAATATATAACACACTGCAACAGGCACAGTGGGCTAGGTATATCACATTCCTACTCTCACAGTCACGTGAGGCCTAACACTTAAAAGATTTCTCGCTCAATGGATGGACGGACATTGTATTAGTCTCTATATACTGACAAAATGAGTGTGTATTACATCTCATAGTCCCATAAGCTGCATGACTTATAGATAGGGTAGAATCAGCATTCTTAGTTACACAATGTTAGACATGTTAGGGATGATGTTGTCTTGTTATCTTTGGTCTGAGGAAGCAACCAGGGCTGATTGCGAAAACGCTTACCTATAATAAAGAGCATTGGGGTCACATTGGATTTCACAGTGGTTTTTGTTCCTTCAGTTTGTTTTTTGCAGTATTAGGAGTTCACAGAATTTCAATACTGATGAACTAGAAGCAGACCTTCAACACATCCAGAAAGCAATAAATTCAATATTATCACAGCTATCTACAATAAATGATTCTGTACCCTCAATCGCCAGAAGAACGGATGAATCTGAATCATGGATTTCATTCTATAAAGACAAATTAAAGGAAATGGAAAGTACTGTTCTAGAGCACTCAGCAAACTTATCAGAAATAAATGAAACACTATTTGACCTAGAAGCACATAGTCATCAGAGTAATTTGCTTATTAGAGGAATCCCAGAATCAATTGAACAACCAGATCTAATAACAACAGCTTATAGTATCTTTTCACTACTTTTCCCCACAGACAAAAACATAGAAAGCATTTCTATTGAATGTATTCATCGTGCTCTCAGACAACATCAAGATAACACATTTGCTAGTGTAGTCTATGTTGGGATGCTCAATTAGCAAGACACAGAGACTATAACTTAAGCAGCCATGCAACAAAAAGTGATCTCTTGACAAGATAATGAAATACTTATTTCACAATATATGCATTTCGTAGTTAAACAACAGAGACAAAACTATCACCTTACTGCTCATATTTAATAAAAAACAAGACCAAATTCAAAATGTCATTCTGATATATCTCTCCTTCAACTACAACTCTGCAAAATATTAAGATGAATCCAGTGATGAAGCAACATGCTTATTTAACCAGCTATTCCACTTCAAAGTTACTTGACTTTTCATCCTACTTCAGTACTAGAATTGATATAAATGGAACACCAACCAGGTGACTAAAATTCTTGTCAAAGGGATTGAACTGAAAATTGTAGAGTTTGCAATCATAAGAGGAACAAAACAATTTAAGCTTAAGTTCCACAATGTCTCAAAATCAAATAAACACCTTCCTTTTCTCTTGCCATAATAATATATTGCCATCATGAAATCACTATTGTGGATAGAAACCATACAAGATTAAGTTTTTCTCAAGTTTATTTATAATGGATCTTTTCTGGTACTAAATCAATTCTGTGTTTTCGACAATCCTTTAGTTTGTATAAATTATTCGAGGTACTTGCTGTTTTCAACTTATTTGTAATAATGTTTTATGTTTATTCAGTCTCAAATCATTATATTACAGATATTTTAATTACTGCACCCAAATTAACAAATACAAAGACTACATTCCTAAACCAAACATTATATTTGATACTAATACTTGACTATATTTCATTTTTTTTATTATTACTTTACTATCCACTGGTCAGATGTGGGTATTCTAGCTATAAATATCATTTTGCAATGGTATAGTGCCTACTAATAGATAAACTATATGCTGATTATAGCAGACTAAGAACTACTATCTTTTCCTCAGTTTTTCCTATTCCCTTCCAAAGCTATTAGACACTAACAAGAGAGCTGGATAGTTACATTACAATGATGTTGTGTAGACTGTATCTATATGCTTAGGAAGTTATACAATGTTTTTAAATTTCCTTATAGTTCATAGGTTCATAGGTTCATACTAGGCTATCTGCCCTGGGGCAATTATAAGCCTAGCCTGATTCTGTATGGCTTACGCCACCCCTTGATTTGAGTATACTGTGCCCTTTTTAAGGTTTAGTTTACTGTGCCTCTGTCTAATAGTGACATGGAAGTAATACCTGGGACAAACCTACGATCCCCCATCCACCTATCGAGATTCTTCTTGAAGAGATTCAGTGAGGTGCTCTGCCTCACATGAACTGGAATTCTATTCCAGAGCGAAGGGAGCCTCTGGGTTATGAACCTGTCCCTCCAGCAAGTTCTATTTATTTCTGTGCTGAGGTTCAAGTCCCTCGAGCGTGTGGCTCTAAGGGATTTAGATTTACTGAGGTGAAGCATGTCCATTAATTCTGGATTTGACATAGCTTTGTATGTCAGGCATAGATCGCCTTGAAGTAGGCGGTATGCAACTGAGTAGAGCTGGAGTTTTTTTAACCGAACAGCATATGGCATCTGTTTGACACCCTTGAGCCTCTTGGTGAGATACTTTTGGGGTCTTTCTAATTGCTGCAGGTGTCGGGTAAGGTACATCCCAAAAGGGGCATTGTATTCTATGATGGGCCTGATGAGGGATGAATAAAGGGGCACGATTACCTCTCTTGATCTAGATGTGAAACCCTTCGTGATGAGGTGGGCTATGTAGAAGGTCTTTCTAACCACTTTGGCAATGTGGTTTTCAAAGAAGAGATTGCTATCAACTTGGGTCCCCAGGTCCCTAATAACTTTCTCTGTACTTAATGGGTTTCCACCTATGTGGTAATTTGTGGGCACATTGTTTTTGCCAAAGGGTATGCCTATACATTTTTTGGCATTTAGTTTTAAACCATGGCGCTGGCACCAGTTATCTGTCTCTGTGAGACCTTTTTGAAGGATGTTTGTGTCAGCTGGAGAGTCGATTATGGCACCCAGTTTGCAGTCGTCTGCGAACTTGGTGAGCCATAGTCCTCCCACATTTGCCTGTACCTCGGAAAAGTATATACCGAACAAGAATGGTCCCAGGACAGAACCCTGTGGGACGCCACTTGTGACCGGTTTCGAGTCTGACATGGCTCCAGCAACTCTCACTCTATGGGTTCTGTCTTTGAGCCAGTTTGCAACCCATCTTGTGACATAGGGGTTTATATTTAAGCTGGATATTCTGACTTTTTAACAAGAAATTCATTCTTCTAAATATACATATTTATTGTTATGATTTTAAAATGCTATTTTCATGTTATCTACTCTTCACAAGTGAATGGTATGGGGTTAGGCCCAAGTTTTCTTTAAAGAAAAAAAATAGAATTGCTGTATAAAAATACCACTCCACTATTTATAATATTTTATATATCTTTTATCTCACCATTTGAAAGTGTACCTCTATATAATGATCATATGCAAACAATCCATGGTTTTACATTATTTCATGCACTATTAAACATTTTTTTTACCTATCCTTTATATATCTCAAATACTTAGTTTGTATAATTAAAAATAATAGCTGGAATGTCAAAGGTCTGCAAGACCCCAGAAAAAGAAAACTTCTCCTACACTTATAATTCAAATCGCATGCATGATGACTTTTTTACAGGAAACTCACATGCTTCAAAGTTATTGGAGAAATATCAATAAAAAAATGGTTAAAAAAACATAACTGCCTTAGGTAAAGATACCAATAGATCAGGATTTGCCATATTACTTAAAAATACCTTTAATGGGAAGCTTAGAGTATTGAATAAACCTACTGTTCTACTCAACTTGCATGTACCATGTATCAGAAAACTTTTATTTATAATGGACCTGTTTAACCTGTTTCATAAATTTTAAAATTGTTGTCACATACAAAGGGGTGACCGGAATGGAATATTTGATCCTCAGTTAGAAAGAACTAGCAGGTTCAACTCAATTATGGTAAGCTCATCTGAAGGGTAGTAAATACTATGGGAAGAAATAGCCAGGGAATTGTTATGGCTGGGCTTGTATAGGTCCGAGGGCTGATAGCCCAGTGCCAACCTATGAACCTATGAAAATCTACTAGATTTAAGAGGAAAAATGCCACTTCTCAGACCCTACTTAGTCCCATTGTCACAAGATGTGATCTATTATTCGCTTCCTTCTCATTTCTAACTCACTCCTACCTACGGTTCTAAACCTGAGAACCAACCTTCAGCTGTTGTCTGAACATTCTAAACTCCAACCACATATAGATCTAAACAAGCATCTATCTACATATAAACCTAAAACACATTGGACATTGAACTCTAGTTTTCTTGAAATTAAAGCGATTCAGCAAGAAGTTAACAATCTGTTATATGAATTTTATAACAAAATACTGTCAGATAATGATAAACTCGGTATCCAAAGGGCTGCCTTTAAAACTCAAGTTAAGAAGGTTTTAATAAGTAAAGCCTCATATTATAAAAAAAAAAACAAAAAAAGAAGAAAATAAATTCAAAAATGAATTAACATTTTTACAATCAATTGCTCCAAACCCACCAAATGAAATTATTGAGCAAAAATTTTAATATATCCAAAATCAACTGTTAGTATTTAATGAAACCAAGTAACATGGTATGAAAACACAGTCTTGGCATCATACTCTAAGTGGGCTCAAGCTCCTTCAGTTTTTTAGCTACCTTACAACAAATATATTAAAAAATGGCAATCATTAATGAAATTGAATACAGTAATATGATTCTTACCATAAAACAAGACATACTACATTCATTTAATTTTATATGCCAAACAATATAGTTTATTACTAAAAATAATATGTCTAGAAACAACATCATTAGTTATCTATACACAATTAGCTTTCCTAAATTAAACAGTGGCCATAAAATTGTATTAGAAAATCCAGTAATGTTGGATGAAATAAATAAGTTATTAATTCTCTGAAGCTACACAAATCTCATGGCTCAGATGGTTATGGGGCAGAATTTTACAGATCCTTTGAACAAAATATTACCAAAATCTTGCTTATCCTATTGAATTACATAATTCAAAATGGTATTAAGTATCTCTGTCTTAATCAGTCTAAAACTATTTTGATTCCTAAACTGAATAAACTTGAAAGCCTCCTGAAACTATAAACCAATAACACTGATAAGCCTAGATATGAAAATCTTGGCAACCGTATTTGCTGGCAGGTTAAAAATTATGCAGTATCTCTCATCTCTCCACTTCAGTCTGGATTCTTATGGACCCTACCCTTGCTTTACAAACTTTGCTTAACATTCATACCACACTTTTAATAATACCTTTGTGCTATCCATAGATGCCTGTAAAGTGTTTGACAGAGTTAGTATTGAATTTATCTTTGAAATTTTGAATAGATTTGGATTCCTGCAATCTTTTGTAAACTCTATCAAGGTATTATACAACAATCATCCACTAGACTTTCAATAAAAGGTCAACATTTCTCACCTATCTACATAAAAAAGGGTCAGCAAGGCTGTTCCTTATCCCCACTTTTGTTAAACCTATATATATATATATATATATATATATATATATATATATAGAACCATTACTTTTTAAACTTACTCATTCTACTTTTTACAGATTTCCTTAAGAGTCTAACTTTAATCTTCCCTGTGCTACCTTTCCAGATGATTTGAGTATCTATCTTAACTATCCTAACTCAGATATTTCTAAAATTAGACATACTCTCCAAGACTTTTCTGATGTATCCAGTTACAAGACAAGTCCTCTTTATTCCCTACTATTCTAATTACATCTAACCTAGATTTATATTTATTAGAAGACATTAAAATTAATCAGCAATGTAATTATTTAGGAATTTCCCATCATCATACTAGCAGGTATATGCAAAACAATGATATGAAATATTGGTCAAATATGCAATGTCGTGTATCAAGATGGACCTCAAAGAGATTCTTCTTTCTAACCAAAATTGCAATTGCAAAAATTAATATCATTACACGGTTGTTGTATTACCTCAAATCTTTAAATCTCAGGCTAGCCAATACCTTTTAACACTCTAGAAAACAAACTAGCACAATTTATTTGGTCCCCTAAATCTACAAGAATTAAATGCAACAGAGTATTCAAAAAAATTAGGAAATATGAACCGACCAGACTTTAAACTAAATTAGCCAATCGTTAATTCTTCTAGACTATGGGGGCTCATTAACTTCAATAACTCAGTATGGCAACCGCCATGGCTTAAAATATGGCACAACATATTAAATACATATAAGTTAAATATTTGGGAAATTCTTTTCTTTAATCAGGAGCAAATAAAACAATTCAGAATTCATTTTTTTTTATTTTGACTAACAAAAATTCCTTTAAAAATCAAATATACTGTCTTAATTTAGATTATTGTTGCTATTTTTATAACCATTAAATAAAAAAATTTATTATTAAATGATAAACTAATTGATTTAACTCATTATCCTAAACTAAGAACTGGTCTATTTTTGATCTCATCAAATATCCAGATAGTTCAAATAAGCAAACCAGGTTCCATCTACAAATTCTTAGGGGATATATGTCCATTGTAAACAAAATCATGGACATCTTAAGAAATAAATATAGATTAAGTGGGCAACACCTAAAATAATTTCTAAATCAACTTCTCGATATTTTTCTTCAAAGAAAAGCTCTTTCAAAAGCTTACAAGAGTGTGATTCAATAAACATAGTTATTCGAACATTTGGATAAAATATGAGCCTATACATATAGATGACAAAAACCTAGGAATTTCTATAAAAAACAGTTTAATCTATCTCCCATTCAAGAATCTCTGGTGTTATATTACATTTAAAACATTATTATCAATTAATAAAAATAAAGCAATATCTCAATAAACAGACAAAGTATCTTCTCTCTTTCATAGAAACATTTATTGTCAAACGTGTGGGAGAATCAGGAATCAAAAAGGGAGTCTCCCAGAACAAAGGACTTCAGTAGCTTATATACATTCAATACTGCTGACATCACACTAAATGTATAGACCAATAATAATAGGGAAGGCTCCATCTACCAATCAGGTAATTCCCCGTTGAACTCAAACATACAGAAGACACTTATTGCTAGTCAGAAAAAGAAAATCAGATACACTTCCATATAAGTACATTTACCACTCTTCAACAGACTTAACTTCTCCACTACATGCAAGCTGTCACATACTCAATTCCTTCTTGAACACATACTTTTATCCCTTTATACTTTACAATCCCCCATTTGATGCTGGATAAGCATCACCATTTAGGCTATCATACATTTTCCCAAAGGTCATCATTACCATGACATCAGAACATTCTTCATAATCAGACATTTTCATTTTAACCTTCATTATTATTGCTACTTATAGCTGGCACATAAAATTTAGGCACTTTTGTTTTTGATTGGGAAGACATAAGCTTGAGAATTAATGCTTTGATTAGAAACAAAATAAGAAAAGCAATAATAGCTAATACTGCAATCAGTAAAAATAACTTCAATAGTCCACCACCCCAACCTGAGAACAGGTTGGTTAGCCAAGCCCAGGTTGAGCTGTCAGCCTATTCGGCTTCCAAATGTTCAGGCACTTTTTGGATTAATTTGAGGTGACTCTCAATTTTGTGCTGATTGTCAGGAATAAATCTACAACACTCCTCTTAGATTAAAGCACATGTACCTCCTTTAGCCACAAGTACAAATTCAAGAGCCATGCAGTTTTGGAGGACAGCCGCAATCATAGCAGTCAGTTCATCAGTCACTTGTTCTAAAGCTGAAAATGTTGCATTGCTCAGAATTTCAAGAAGCTTGGACAATTTTATCAGCTCCCAGATTCATTTTTCAGCACCATAAGATGGTAGGATACCAGCTCCAGCTATAACATCATCTCCCGGGTCCATGTGGGCCAGTCCTTTAGTACAAGCATGGGCTAGATCATGGTGATAAATCCAAGATGCATCAGTTTGCCCCACTGGGTTAGTGTTTTTTTAATCTTCCTGGTATTATGGATTTTTCCTTGAGGTAGTCTGGTAGTATGTCAGATTGTTGGAATAAGGTTTCCTAGAAAACAACTACCAGACCAATTTCCAGGTAACCACTTATAAGCTTTTCTCCCACAAATAAAATACAATTCTTCTTCCAGGATCATAGTAGAAATATTTCCAGTGGCATTTTTATTGAGTACTACTTGGGAAAATACATCATGCAAATCTAACTTAAGTTGTGAATGATTTATTATTGTAGTGCTATTTTCAATGATCCATATCTTCTTTTTTCCATTTACCATCCCTGTCAGATTGCAGGTTTGCCAGTCTGAATAGTTTCACAATAGTGCAGATATTATGGCCCACCATACTGAATAAGAGACAGAACTGTCTCATGCCCTAACATTTATTGACGGTAAGTCTGTGTAGTTTGTGATTGCACACACTCTCTGAATTGTTATGTTACAATTACCTGGCCCAACTTTCTTTAGTCCTTTTTGTTTTAGGCATAAAATGCCCTGTTATCTATATGCCAACATCAGAGATACAGTTTTGTTTGAGTTTGTCTTTTTACACAATCCCCAAGAAATGTTAAAGAGAATGGTTGAGTAGTTGTCAGGGGATAAGGGTGTCGCTGTTAATGGCAGCCCATTGGAGGCTGTTGGAATAGCAGCACAGATCCAACAGTCAGAGAGATTAAAAGTGGAACCATAGGCATACTGAATAGCCTGATAACTGTTGAAAGGAGGATACCACTTACTTGTTTGGAATGTGTTGAAGTCTTTGAAGTTTGTGCAGAAAACACAAATAGCCATAGCAGAAGGAGGAGGAGTACAACAGTCAGGACAGACAGGATGGCCATACAATGTTTTTGGAGAAATGGTTGTTGAGCAATATTTGTGTGGGCTGACTGAGGAGTGCCAAATGGATGAAGCTTAGTTCATGGTGAAGATGGTACACCAGGGAGAAGATGTAGTTGTTGATCAGTCATCAACAACAGGAGAAGGTTGGACAGTCTTACTTCTGGTTCAGGAAGCCACCGGTTTGATTATATCTTGAGGGGTAGAAAAAGGCAGTGGCTGTTGCAAATCCATTGGTTCCACTTTACTGACATGGGATGTATGGATCCAAGTGGGCAATCCTTGTAGTTGGACTGCAGAGGAGGTGGTCAGCAATACAAGATGTGGACCCTTCCACCTGGGCTGTAAGGAGGTCTTCCTGGAAAATGGTTTTACATGGACCCATTCTCCTTGTTGTAAAAGAGTGTGGTTGGAGGGTTCAGGAGAGCTTTGTACCTGAACTACTTGGCTGTGGTGGTGCTGTAAAACAGAAACAAGAGATTTGCAATACAACAATAAATCAGCATTATGCAGCTAGAAATCAGTAAAAGGGGGAGGAGGGGTCAGGGGCATTCGCATAGGGTGGCCCGTGACAATTTCATGCGAAGACATGCTTTTACTGGGGTGAACTTCAAATCTCATTGAAAATAAGATCAAAGGTAGTGCTTGTATACAAGTAAAACCTGTTTCCGCTACCAATTTGGATGGGCGGACCTTAATGGTCTGATTTGCCCTTCCAATTATACCAGAGGCCTGGGGACTGTATGGGCAATGAAGCTTCAGAGCAATGCCTAGCATTTTGCAAATTGCTTGTGTAAGCTGAGAAGTGAAATGTGTGCCTCTGTCAGAATAAATATAACATGGGACCCCAAATCTTGGGATAAATTCAGAACACAGCTTTTTGGCAACTGAGACAGCATCATTTTTGGCACATGGGTAGCCTCAATCCAACCAGAAAAAACATCAATAACAGTGAGAGCATATTTAAATTTAGCAGAGGGAGGTAGTTCAATAAAATCCCACTGCTGGGCACAAAAAGGGCCCTCTGGTTTTGGTAATGGCTGGGTTGGGCTTGTGTGCCTTTTGAAATATTAAAACTCTAAACATACTGTGCAGGTATTTACAAAATGTCACACAAACTCAGAGAGACCCAGAGCATACCAATCTTGTTGTATGATTCTAATTACTGAATTATGGCCTATGTGAGCAGGTAGATGATAGGCTCTTATAAGTTGATGTAAAAAGGCTTTTGGTGCCACTAGGTGGCCATCTGGATGTTGCCAGATAGAATTAGAATTTTGTTTGCATTATGCACGTATGCAGTGGGGAACCTCAGATTCTGTCGCACTGTTTTGCAGTTGTAATAAACACTGATGTGAAAATAATGGCACATGTACCACCTATTGAAACACTAATGGCTGCTGACATTGTCCCTGAGCAGAAGGTGTAAGAGCAGCCTGTTTAACGGCCCAGTCTGCAAGAACATTTCCCTTGATTTCAGTAGAGGAGTCAGACTGGTGTGCCACACATTTAACAACAGCAACTTGTGCAGGTAACAAAAGATTGTTTAAGAGTTCATTCATGTAAAATGCATTTTAATCACAGTACTGGAGGAGGTCAAAAACCCTCTCTCCTTCCATAAAGTTCCAACATCATGAACAATGACTTGCATAACGAGAGTCAGTGTAAATAGTAACAGTTTTGTCTTTAGCTAGCTTGCAGGCTTCAGAAAGAGCCGTTAATTCTGCAACTTGAGCAGAGGATTCTGATGGTAAAACACCGGTAGATAATACATCATTAATGGTGCAGATTGCCCAGGCCATGTTGAGGCACCCTTGGTGATCTTGGAGACAGGAGGCATCAGTAAAGAGTACCAGATCTGTGTTTTGCAAAGGTGTATCTGAGAGATCCAATCTAGGAGGAAAAGAAGAATTGGACTACAACCAATCATGTGGTTCACCCTCTTCCATATTTGGAGGGCTGGATTGTTTAGCAGTGTAAGTTCATACTTACTGAGTTGAGATGGAGATAAATTTTGCATCGTTGTCTTTAGCAGGAGGGCATGGACCACATGCAGGACAGCTAGATAAATGTTGGGGCCCAAGGTTAAGGGTGCAGCCATGTCTACCAGGGCTGCCACAGCAGCTACAGCTCTGAGACATGGTGGTAGTCCTGATGCAACCACATCTAGTTGGGTGCTATAATAAGTAACATGTCAGTATCCACTAGTGTGCTGCTGTGCTAGTAACCCTAATGCTGGCTTGTTTCATTCACAGCAAAAGAGGACAAAGAGTTTTGAGTAATCTGGTAGTCCTAAAGCTGGTGGATTTACTAGCGCTGCTTTGATCAAGGAAAGGGCCATTTCCTGTTCTTCTGACCAAGGAAGTTGTTCTACATTATCCCTTTTTAGCAGCTGTAGAAGCAGTCGTGAGATTTCAGAGAAATTAAGGACCCACTGCCTACAGTACCCAGCAAGTCCTAAGAAACCTCGCAGCTGTCTTTGAGTTGTAGGTCATGGGTCATTTCAAATCACAGTAATTCAGCTTGGGAGAACCTTTTGACTTCCATGTGATATAAGATAGCCCAGGTATTTCACTTCTGGGAGGCAAAACTGCAGTTCAGACTTATTTACCTTAAAACCTTGCTGTGCCAGAAGTTGTAGGACATGTAAAGTATCTCTTAAACATGCCTGTGAGGTATTAGAAGCTATTAGGATGTCATCCACATATTGCACCAGAGCAGTGTTGGATGGAAGGGTGAGGTCATTTAACTGATGTTTCATTTCCCTGGAAAACAAAGGAAGTGATTCTACATAACCTTGAGGTAATCTCATCAAGGTATACTGTTGGCCCTTATAGGTAAATGCAAAAAGGTATTGACTGTCTGGATGTATAGGAATGGAGAAAAAGGCAGAAGAAATATCTATTACAGAAAAATAAGATGCAGACTGGGGAATACAGCTTAGGATAGTTACAGGGTTTGGTACTATAGGGAAGGCCAGTAAAACTGCCTTGTTGATAGACCTGAGGTCTTGTACAAATCTATAGGCCTCCTTGCCTGGTTTCTTGACTGGTAGTATTGGGGTGTTACAGAGGCTCATAGTAGGAACAATAATGCCCTGTAGTGCCAGAGCATGAATTACCAGGGCTATTCTGGCTTCAGCCTATGCGGATAAGTAGTATCGCGGTACCTTAGGTAGGCAGCTCCAGGATTTAAAGTAATCTGTAATGTGGATGCATGCATTAAAAATCCTATGTCATTATCATGAGTTGTCCAGAGTGATATGGGTAAGCTGTCAAGCATTAATTTGGCTATAGGTGGGTCAGAAATAGTAAGCAACTGAAGCAGGGTGCATTCAGACAGGATTGCCATTGCATCAACCTGGCTGGCAAGGTACGTTTCCAGTAGTACTCCTTGCTCAGTACAGTAAATAGTGTATCCGAGTTTACACAGTAAATCTCAGCCAAGAAGATTAAGAGGGGCTGATGAGCAAATCAAAAAGGCATGTTCTTTTAAAGGCCCCAAAGTGACTGGTAATGGCTGTGTATCTGGGTACGCCATAGGTACTTCTGAAACTCCGACACCCTTTGTAATGTGGTCTGACAGTGCAAAAGATTGTACTGCTGCTTGCGTAAGCATAGATTTAGTAGCCCCAGTATCTACCAGAAAGGGAATTTTAGCATTCTTAACAGTCATTGTTACAAACGAACCCTGTTGGTTAACTGAAATAAGAAGAAACAGTTGCTGTGTTCTTTTCTGCTCAGGGAAACCATATTAGGCCTGATCGTCTTGCCAAGAAGGTGGAGTCCAGGAGGAATTCTACGCTGGGTGGCTGCTGGTGGAAGGGGTTTGAGCTTTGGAAATGTTTTTGCTGTGGTGGCGGTTGTGGGGCCAAATATGAGCAATTTTCCCACCAATGCCTGGATTGCCCACAATTGAAGCACTCTTGGCTTCCTCCCTGCATTTGCTGGGAGCACTTGTGGGACTGATAATCCGACTGCATGGACTGATTAGATGGATTGCGATTTTGATTAGGGGCTCCTCGTCCACTATTATTTGGTCCCTGTCTTCCCCCTCGCCTATGTCTGCTCCTTCCTCTTTGTCCAAATGAGGTAAACATTTGTTTTTGAGCTTGTACAAGTTGGTTCTGGAGGTCCTTTTGTTGCTTAGTCATATGATCAGATAAGTACTGGACATGAGTAACCAATTCATGAAGGCCTAAGCTTGGCCAAATAATGCCTACTTTCTTTAATTTATCCTGTATTGGTGGTAGAAGGCCATTGACAAAAGTGGCTGACAAGCCGCTAGCTGCAGGGCCTTTGCTGGGCCTTCTGTGGTCTCAGGGTAGCCAGAATATGCCTCAAAAGCATCTGTTCAGATAGGAATCTACTGATTTGTCTTCCCACTGTTGTATGGCTTTATTTGACCAGTTGGGGAGAGGAGGACATATTACGGTTATGGCTTCTAAGAGCTGCTGCTGTCTTACCGGCTCAAAACCATCGTTGCCGGTAGTTCCATGCATGGGTATCAGATCAGTCACATTAGCATGGTCCCATATTCTCTTTAACAAGTCAGGTGGAACTGCTTACTGCAAAACAGCTTGGACTTCTTCTATGGTGGGGTTTTGAAGGCTGATATGCCCTGCCAAAACTCATTGAAACTTTGCAGGATTTGAACAAATAGGAGGGAGAGACTTGACTATAGCCTGAAGGTCGACAGTGGACCACACCCTGGCAACGATGATAGTAGTGAGTGCTTAGTTATCCCTGCCATGGGTGGGGTTAGGCACCTCTCTTAGGGGAAACAGTTTTTAGTTTCCTTCCACAGAAGAAGTGGAGGAGTCACTACTGGAGTCAGGATTGAACTTATTTGGTCCGAAATATCCCTCTTCCCCTTCTATAATAATTGGGAAATGGCCTGAGAATTTTTTAAAGTTTTTCTGCCAATGACTTCTGGGCCTGCAGCAGAACCATACATTCATTTGGTTTGCCAGCCCTCCTCGGCCTCCCTGTTTCAGCCTGGTTCCGCCAGCTGGTCCATCACGGGACATTGTCTCTATCCGGTCTTCCCTACGCTTTGAGTTTTGTATTTTTTCTTGATCATCTAAAGAAGTTGACAAGATGACATGATGATGATCATGTCTGTCTGCTGGCAGCAGACTGGCTGCCCCTCCTGAGCTGGAATCCTTCTCTTCCCTCTGGGGAGGAGCCTGTTCTGTTTGGTTTTCTTTAGGTTGCTGGGGTGAGGGCTGCTGGCCGATCTGGTTCAGAGTGTGATCATAGGTGGATGGGGCCGACGGGGGAGTAATAACATAATTATCTTCCTATGATTCTGTCACATTTAATTGACTCAATTCAGCTACTGGGTAAAGCCCTTTGAATGGCGGTTGTTTAAGTGGGCCTCCATTCACATAGCTCATTCTATTGGCCATCTGGTTTAATGCTCGGAGTTGACCTTTTAATTTATCTTGACTATGCTTAAGGCTAGTGACTACTGAATCTTTTTCCCTATCTTTGGCTTCAGAATGCCACTCATTAAAAGCTGCCCAACATCCGCCTGGGAACTATTTCCCTTTTTCTTTCAATCTCTTTTGTAAGTTAACTAGAATATTTTTATCAAAACTTCCTTGAAGTGGAAAGCATAGTTTGCCATCATTTTTGGTGAGGGTGACCAATGATTTAAATACAAACAATTGTCACATGATACCATAAAATGCATATATCCGGCTGGAGTACCTCTTTCTGGCTCTGTTTACCCGAACTCACACCCATATCTTCAGTATTAGTTCCAGACTAATAGATATGTAAGAAATAATATGTCAAAAGAGAATTTTGACAAAACTCCCTCTCATATGTATCTCACCAGAAACTTTTTTTTGTTTTAACCCACACTCATTCAAAAAGTATTTAAAACAGGTGACTTACCAGATGTTAAAGTGTGACACAAAAGAGAGATAGAAATAGATAAATCTAATTTCAGAGGCACCCACAAGGGCTAAGGCTCCGTATGACAGAAATCTGTCACTGGGCCTGCTGTATGAAAGATTAGCCGTCCGTACATGTCCAATCTGATTCATATCTGAGTCACGGCACCAATTGTTACATTACATTTAAAACATTATCAATTAATAAAAATAAAGCAATATCGCACATGTGCGAGAGACTCAGTAATCAAAAAGGGAATCTCCTAGAACAAAGGAATTCAGTAGCTTATATACATTCAACACTGCTGACATCACACTAAATATGTAGACCAATAAAAACAGGAAGGCTCCATCTACCAATCAGGTAGTTCCCCATTGCACTCAAACTAGTAGAAGGCACTTATTGCTATGCAGGAAAAAGAAAATCGGATACACTTGCATATAAGTACATTTACCACTCTTCAACAGACTTTGTACTCAGCACTTTTCCACTACATGCAAGCTGTCACATACTCCATTCCTTCTTGAACACATACTTTTAACCCTTTATACTTTACACTAGTTTACACATTTTATGATTCTTAACAATGCATATTTGACCCTGGCCAAAAAAGCATGTTTTTTTTTTTTTGTAATTGTATTGCCACTTGTCAAGACTTTAGAGCTGTAAATACTAATATATTGTATATTCATGGCATTGCAAATATTCTAAACACTCTTGGGATCTGCTTTTTAATAAAACTCAAAAATGAATACCAAATCAGAAAATTATTGTATGCTACTTTGCTATTTTATATATCCCAAATTTCCCAATTTCTAAGCAGGACTTGGTCGTTGTGATATGCTGTTTCACTGTACTTAAGCTATATACTACCAGAAATATGAAAAACTCAATTGTCCCGGTCCCCTTCGATAAATACACCACACCAAATGACATTTGACAACCTTTATTAAACTTCCAAAAACATAACTTTATTGAACAATATTTTAATTTACTGATCACAGCATGAATATCCATAGAACCATTTACTAGGGCAGTGTAACCTTGGTTTCACCTAGCCAAATAAGCAGCATAAGCAGCATACTCACCTTCACTGACATATTTTTATTTATCAAGCAGCTTTCTCACCTCCACTTGCTTACTTTTACTTATCAATCAGCATCCCATTGCTCACTTTTATTTCCTCAACTCATTGAATTAAACGTCCAACACCAGAAGGGGAATAGAGGAGGGACAAGCATGCCACTCCTCTCCAGCAACCAGCCTGACACAGGATGCTCCCCTTGATTCACTCCAAAACCCTCAGCAAACCCTTCAAAACAAACCTAAGTGTACATTAAAGAGCTGCAAACCAAAATCATTCAGTTATACTCCATCTCCTCTGAACCAGACTGGATCCCTGTCATTGACACCCCACATCCTATCATATAAATACCCAAAACAGCCAGTTGCCT
The DNA here is from genome assembly GCF_019279795.1 of Protopterus annectens. Taxonomy (NCBI): domain Eukaryota; kingdom Metazoa; phylum Chordata; order Ceratodontiformes; family Protopteridae; genus Protopterus; species Protopterus annectens. The sequence goes on from NC_056735.1 coordinate 841,530,552, forward strand.
TACTAGCCTAACATTAACAAACCACTGAGCCCTCTCCAATGCCAAAACAACCATGGTACTACCTCCAACAACACAATATACATACTTGTGTATAACCTCTTTAAAATAAACAGATCCTCACTTATCGTAGCTACCAACTGTAGCTTTGGACTTATTCCAAAATCATTACCTGCCAAATGCACTACCAGGACACTAAGGAGGCTAATGCCACCCAAAGCAATGCAAACCCAACTGTGTGCCATCTGGCCTAACTGCAGCTCCTTTTGTCACCCAGTGGACATAAGAATGTCCAAAATAAGATTTCCTTTCCTAGAGAAAAAAAAAATTAATACTAAGCCAGTCACTGTACCCAATTATCTAATATAAAACAAGAAAGCATCTGTTGACCAACAACCCACATTCTTAATGACCTCAATTAATCTTTGTTCCCTTGCTAAATTCAATATCCTTCTAAACCACAAAGAATGAGTGGAAAACCTCTCTCCTGGAAAACCAGCATCGAAAAGCTCTCATCATATTACATGATTACATGTCATGACTTTGCCACTTACTGATCAAAACAAAGTCCTGAGGACTCCCAACCTGAGACCACAGCAAACTCTTAATCCAGCCCACCAGACATAACCAATTATTCCTGTCCTTCCCCAATACTATCTGCCTGCTCTTCCCCAACTGATCCATTTTAAGTCTTCACAACCAAATATGCATGGAGGCAAAAACACTGAAACGTCCCACCAAACTAGCAACCCAAAACAACTCTGACACCCTAAGAGTTCAAAAATACATCCATAAAGTGAATGTCACACAAAGTATAGTCCAATTAATCTCTATTTACCAATGCTAATCCAGACAACAGAACCTTCAAAACTTGTCTTGTCAATGGCCATCATCTGTCAGTCTTCACACTTTCAACTCTACACCAGTCCTTCAACATAAAAACTACAGTCCAAGATTAGAAAACTCACATAACCCTGCCACCCATGCAACTATACTAATCACAGCTAAGTCCACCTTAACTACCTTACCTTGTTTCCAAGCCTGAACCAAATACTTCAACAACAATCATTCCCACCAAGCTCTTTCTTTCTCAGATAACTGTCACACAAATTTAACAAAATCTTGCAAAGCCATACCATACGCCTTCCTTCTAAAAGCTGCCCAGGATTCCTGTACCTGATCATTCCAAGCTGAGGGTGGCTAAGTTGGGAGGGTGGCCTAATGGTGAAGGTGTTTGCCTTACAAACACAAGGTGCAGGGTTTGAGTCTCACAAGGGATAATTGGCTAGGCTTAAAATGGCTCGCAAGGGCATTTAGCTTAGCATGAACCTATGAACCTGACACACCTTGTCTGCGAACACCAGTGGCTCGTACTACTACCATATTGTCTTAATGAAAATTAACCCTTTTCCTCCACAATTTCTCCTGCTAGACCCTTGATGTCAGCCAAATTAGAACTTACTCCCGACAGTCTACATTCCTCCTCCAGTCATCCATACATCCTGCAAGCCAGCGAGCCATAAACCATTCCCCTCAAAATATGCCCTCATCCCAATACTTTCTGCTGCATCTGTAAACAAATGCAAATCCTCTTGAGCAATACAATCCACCTGCCAAAAGCCATACCATTAAAGTACTCCAAAAAGAGCAACCACAATGCTAAATCAACACACACCAACTTATTAACTGTCATCCAATAATGCTTGCTTTTCCCCACATTCAACAAAAAGACCATGAACCCACAAAAGGAATGACCCTGTGAATTGCCCGACATGCAAACTTCAGGAGCCTGCAGACCTCCATGACATCCTTAATCTGTACCTTATCCTTGGATTTCCACACCAAATTTCTTCTTTCAAACATGTTACCATTGCATTTGGTAAACAAAACAAACCATGGCCTGCATCCACTAGCAATCCCAGAAAACAATGCCTTGCTTGAGCCTTCTAACTTCTACTTAGCCAACGGAACACCAAGTTCCACTCACATCCCTAAAAAAATGCATACCTTCCAATGCACCATCAAACCCTTCACCAACTATTAAGAAATAATCAAGATAAATGTACTGCCTTCTGGCTGCCTGCTCACTGCTTTCAAATCCAGTGGAGAATCATGCTAAACCTCTCAAAGTAACACAGGCCACCAAGCATCCCATCAGCATAGCCTTGTCAAAATAAAACTTAAAACTCAACTTCTCTCCCAACAAGCCCCAATCTTCCTCTCAAACCAGTAATAAATGAAAAATGGATTCAATAGCCACCTTCATCAACAATGGGTCTGTAAATTCTCAAATTACCTGTACTGCACTGCATCATCCAAAGATGCATAACTGACTGTTGCATCATCTCCTGAAATAAAATCATACAATGAATTCCCCTCAACATAAGACCAATAGTGAATCAAATGAAATTCCTGCTGACTTCTTAGGAACCAACCTCAATAGAATACCATAAAGCTGTTAAAGGGAGGAATACCAAACAGACCCAGTAACATACCCGCCTGACATTTCTTCTCCACCAAGCCTTCCAAAAACTCTTCCTCCCTCTGCAAGGAGCACAGATTCCTACAAATTGACCCCTCCCCTCCCACATTGATTTAATAGAAAATCCCACAGAAAAAGTATCTATTAATTTGACTGCAACTGAGGAATCAGGAATTTGCACAAACAACTGACACAATACTTGTATGTTAATGGAAAATGCAGCCTCAGTCTCATTTTTGACCCACAAAAGTACACCCCCTTCTCTGCTCCCAAAAATTCCCCCTACCCTGACTACCCTGAATCTGGGAAATGACAAAGGTAACCCACCCGATTCAGGCTGCTGTGAACTTAAATTAACAAATGTGCCTTCCCGTCTGCCACCTGCACAGGTGTGCAGAAACTTGTATGCCACCCATGCGCAACACCCTGCATTAAAGGCCCAGCATACCACCTTCCTGACTCCCCTAACTTAACCCCCCTGCTAATGGCTCTAAGGATATCTACAATAGTGACTAGCCAAATGTCAGTATGTCTCACATCCCGACGAAGTGACTGATCCATCACTTTCTGCTTCCAAAACCTCTAATTGTACCACAACCAGGTATTCCCTGTCCAAAGATGCTGTGCCTCACAGATCCTGAAAAATAAGCTAAGAGTTGTAAGGCCAAAGGCTGCATCATTCCCCAACCAAACTTCCATGTAATAAATGAGGCCTAACACCTTGTTGTCCCATGTCCTTGGCCACAGTATACCTAGTCTCTGCTGCCCTGAGGCCAAGGTTTGCGGTTTCTGATTCCATCAGATGTTGAACCCCTTCCACATCATTAATTCAGTTATCAATGTACTCCCCCTTACAGATCTTTCCTTTAACAAAAATTGGTATGTGAGGGTGTCAAAAGATCACCCACTTGCCCTAGGGCCTCCTTAGCCAACCAATCACTCAGCCAGAACCCAAAGTCTAATACAACCTCATGCTGTTGTGACTCTACCCCACCTGTGGATGACCCTGAACTCCCCATAATTAAAATGAAACCACCATCATGAAACTGTTCTCCTTCACTAAAGGGGTGCCCCCAAACCACTGTTGTTCTTCACCGCACCACCTGCTTTACCCTGCCTCTGACGTGCTTCATTATCATCTGTTCCCACACTGTTCCCAAACCGAACCAACTTTGACATGTCTAAATGAGAACATAACAGTGTCTCATTACCTGTGACCTCACTGTGCAGGAACAGCCAGAACAGCATCCATCACCTGTCAAATTCACTTCCCTCAGGCCATCAGCTGATGCAAAAAGACTGCACATCCACCATCTGCAAAATAAAAGACAACTGTAAAAAAAAAATAATAATAGGTATGTCCACAGCCCACTATCCAACCACAGTAACTACACTCACAAACATCTGCCTGAATAATCCTGCCATACTGATTGTTTTAGTTTACTAGGGTGTCCAGCATCTCACCACATCTCCCAATTGGTGAGTTACTTAAATATACACATATATAATATAAGTTGAAGTTTTAGAGCTCAAACCTAAGTTAACAGTTTATAGCTTCTTAGCACCTCATTGCTTTAGTTTGCCACAATACATTACTTAACACCCAAGACTGAATTGACAACTACACAGCAGACTGTTCAGTTTGACAACTCTTTCCCAATACTCTACAATATGTGGTCTCAGAAACTACATACACATTTCTTCAGATGCCCTTTTACCATAGTTCTCAATCTTACTGCTAATTTAGAAAGGAGAAAAAATAAGAGGGCTTGAATTAACAGGCATCTCTTGAAGTAATTTTTTCCTCCAATGATCACTCAAGTTTGAAGGGACACAGAAAACATCTGACCAGAATCATAGCCATTAGCTTGATGCAACCAATGCACATATCCAAATCCCTTCTAATACATTAATTTCTATCACACTCAGCAACAGCAGTTTCTAACTTTGTGATACCTCTGATATTAGTGATACATGCTGTAGTTTTTGTGTTTTTTCCCTTAATGGTCCATGGCAAACACATCTAGTATAACTTTTCAGCTTCAGGCCCATAATCCATCACTACATTTAATGCTTAATATCCAGCAACCCTCATTTTCTTCCTTTCCCAAGGAACAATGGCCAGTTACTACTTCAAGAACTCAAGAATGAATGCTTGCTCATCTTTATTGTGTGATAACCCCCCCCCCCCTCAAGTTTTTTGGTCTCACATCAGTTTTATTTTTCTGGTAGTGCCAGTTCCCAAACAAAAAACATTTGTCATAAATAACGAAAACAACACAATCTGCTTGTTCTTACTAGCTCGTGTTAAAAGAAAATGTAAATTATGTACAACTTAAAAGAAACCTGCTGACAATATTTCTTAGGACCAAACTAGCAAGGAACTCAACACGGACCAAGCATCCGCACATATGTAATATTCTCCTCCCTCCTCCATAATGGTTAATGCCACACTGTGCATGCATGGTGAGGTACCCTTACTCATGGATGCATCACTTCCATGAAATAGCCTAACAGTTACTCTCAGCTCAGCTGGAAGCAATGCAGGTGCAGAAAGCTGTGAGGCACAATACCAGCAACTATTATTCCAACGGACAACTTCCACGATAATTACCAATAAAATAGTAGTAGAAGCCAAAAGGAGAAGTGAACAAAATGTTCCAATATGAACGTTTTATTTAAAAAATCTGCGTTTTCGTCCAGTAATAGACTTCATCAGATAAAACAACCTTAGTAATCATTTCCTTTCCTTATATATACATTAAATTAATCTCTATCCAATCATAGTCATAGATTTTTTAAATAAAGCGTTCATATCGGAACATTTTGTTCACAATACCAACAACACCAACAAACTAACTGAGGGGAAAATCACCCCCAAATGACAACAACCTTCTTTAATAGCAGTGGGAGCTGTACTGCGACTCACTATCACCAATGACGGAGGGAAGCCATCTCAATACCAGCAATAGCTAAGTATGAAAACGCCTTAAATTAATCAATAGAAATCAGTACTACTGAGAATTAAGTAAGGACCACAGTTCTGCATAATAACTGCAGGTGCTGTAACAATGACTCACTACCACCAACGGTCATACCAGAAGGGGAGCCATCTCACCACCATCAAGTATGAAACTGCCTAAAACAAGGAAACTATACCTTTAAGATTTAAGAAACAAACCTCCGAGAGCTCAAACAACAAAAAAATTACGAGCCCCCAGAAACCCTAGTCAAAGCAACCCATATAAACATGAGTACCTTTCCGTTATCAAGGCAACAGTTCTTTTGCATTCTGTAACACTACATGGCACATGTTGCAGAGTTTTTGATGTGTACTAAATGGAAAACATTATGGCACATACTTTGATTAAAAGTGGATGCCAGAACGCAATGGAATAAGTCTGTTGTAATGTTACTTACTTTGCCTAACATTGCATATTATCATAACCTATTGCTTCCTCAACATAATGACCATTATTACCTTTTACAACAGTTGATCGAAAGACATTTATGTAATGCAAGTAAGCCATCCAAATTTATGGCTGGCTCTGAAAGTGAAATAAATGTGGTTGACACGTTTCTGAATGCACAAACTGGGACATTTTGGTAGAAATGTGAGGTTTTCCAACACCAAAATATAGTCAGCAGTAAGAACAGGAAAAAAACTCAGGAAACAGATTGACTTCTTTCCGACAACTGCAGTGAGTTCCTTCTGTACATATCCCTTTACATACAGATCTTAGAAAAATAATAAATGACCATATATTCATAGAATAAACTGCACTTTTGCTTTTAAGTCCTGCCTGACACCCTTACAATTCTTAACAAGATCACCATTACAAATCAGCACACGGTGTTAAACAAGAACACTGCTTTTTTTTTTGGAAAGACAAGGGGCAGGATTCACGAAGGCTTGCACGGAGTGTAAGATACGTGCAACACTCCATGCAAGCCTCGCGATCCAGTAACAGCCCTAAACTCCGTGTAAGAGACCAGCTAAAACGTCTCTTACACGGACTGGCGGACATGCTAAATACCTCACTTGCAGCCGAAAGGTATGCAAATGAGGTATATTAGCGATCCACAAAGCAGAAACCAGTCCGTGTAAGAGAAGTTTTAGCTGCAGAAATGTACTCAGTTGACAACTGAGTACGTTTCTGCAAATTCCACAACAGAGCCATGTCAGCTCCAAAAAAGGGTGCATATGACTCAGGCAGCATGCCAATGGCCAAATATGTGGCCATTGGCAAGATAACCCGATGCCAAAATATTAAAAATATAATTTTTTTTTTCGGCGATCACCGATGTTTAAACCCAGCGCAGCCCCGTGCAAACCGGCTGCGCTGTATAAAACCATAAAAAAGAAGGTTATAAACCCACAAATGTGGGTTTTATGCAATACATGGAATGACAATGCAAGGACCAGCAGACCAAAAACAACATGGCCACCGTGTAGTGGTTGCTAAGGGGGGAAGCTGAGTCTAAGACATGTAACTAAGCGTTAGTAGGCAATTTCATGTAAATGAGGGTTAGGATACTGAATCTCACAGTCACATAGCAAATGAGCACAGTCTGAGTAGTGTAAGAGATGCATAAGGGGGAGGAATAGAGTAGGAGATAGGTGACATCACAGGGGGGAATGGTAGAAAGAAATGCATTTCATTGGAGGTCAGTGTAACATGACAGATGACAGACACAGATCATGGAAAGAGGTGTGCCACTAGATAAGTCATGGAAAGTCAAGAAATGGAAGGTGTACACTGTTACTTACACCAAATTTTCTTGCTGGGCGTGCATGCACACGTGTGCGCACCATGAAGCATGAGTAGGGCAGTGTGCACTCGTGTAAGGCAGACTGACCATGTGGGAGCGTGTTGGGAGATGTTTAACACTGTTTGCGCAGGTGTGCGCGTGTGTAGGGCAGGCTGAGTATGTTGGAGGCTGTTGGCAGATGTGTAACAGTGTTTGCGCAGGTGTACGCACGTTTTAACATGAATAAGTAGATTCTGAACCGTGCAAGCACGTGTGCGCATGTGTAAGCCACTGTGAGCGTGTTTCTGATGGTATGCACGTTGCTCCCCCTTGAGGAAACAGAGAGGAAAAAGGAAGCAACATAATTAATAGGAAGCTAGCAGGGATAACTGCTGAAGCTAGCAGGTGAAAACAATTAGAAGTAGACAATTACACAGGCAGAATAGTAGCCCAGTCCAGCACTTAAAACTCTGCAAACAGTAGTGCAGGATGTTTCTCTTAAGAGACACTGCAAGACAGGAGTAAGCTAATAGAAGTGAAAACTGAAAAAGCTTAACTCAAAGCAGAAATGTTAGGGGCTGCCATAGCTGTCATAATGAGACATAGGTGACTTGCTGAGGGTGGTGACAATGCAGATGGTGCCAGACAACCCACAGTGAGGAGACTGAGAAGAGTGTACAGGCCCAGGGTCACCTACCACGGGTTACATGAGCTGGAGAAAGTAGAGCGCTATAGAGTGGACAGAGAGCTCCTGCAGCAAATAGTTGAGCTGTGCAGGCCACGCCTCACACACAGAACCAACAGAGGAGAACCCATCCCAGTGGAAACCAAGGTATGTGTTGGCCTAAGAATACTAGCAACAGGTACCTTCCAGAGACCAACTGGCGATATGATGGGGATATCACAGGCATCAGCCTCCAGGGTACTGCACCAGTTCCTGGATGCCATGTCAGCACATGTCGGTGATCATTTATATTTCCCCAATGCCCGTGAGGTATTGGCCAGCAATATGCGTCTCTTCCAGCAAATAGCGGAATACCCTGAGGTAGTGGGTGCAATAGACTGCACGCACATACGCATCAAAGCACCAGCCGGTGAGCGGGGTAGGGCCTACATTAACCGCAAGGGCTTCCCCTCCATCAACTGCCAGGTCGTGTGTGATGCCCAGGGTATAATAATGAATGTGTGTGCTGGCTGCCCTGGGAATTACTAAGATTCCCACATCTGGCATTTGACGCAGCTGTACCAGACATTTGCCAATGGGGACATCCCACACGGACACCTAGTGGGGGATGCAGGTTATGCACTGGAGCCATGGCTGATGACACCCATCAGAAACGTGCACACACCTGAACAGGAACGCCATAATGAGGCACAAGCACAAACACGTAATGTAATAGAGCGTGTGTTTGGGCTGCTCAAGTCATGGTTCCAGTGTCTGGACACATCTGGTGGAGCCTTGCAGTACACACCAACTACATGTACCCAAATTGTCATGGTATGTGCTATGCTACATAATATGATGTTGCGAAAACAGCTGCAGCAGGACCAGCATAGGGCCGGGCCAAACAGCCCCCCACCATTGCCAAGGCCATCACAGGCAGAGCGTGACTCGGAGGAGGAACAACCTGAGCCTGCCCCAGTAGGCAGAAGGAGGTGTGCCCAGTATGCCCTGTCCTTGGCAAAGAGGCAATGCATAGCACATACACTGGCTCAGTAGGAACCCTGGGAATGATACCCCCTCTGACTCACTCAAATAATAACATGGATGCCTAAAATGACATGACCTGCTCACAAACATGTACAGGGAAGTGTAATATGCGCATCCGACAGAGGCAGCCCTGCAACACCACCTGAGGCATGAATGCCATGTGTTAAGTAATGTAACACCATGTACTATATGCACACATGAGCACCCTGACTAACATCCACCCTCACCAAGCATGAAGCCACAAAATGACGATGGGATGATCAAGTGCAATAACTGGCTGAAGTAATGCAGTTAGTCAAAGGGGAGCCAATGTGTTTCAGGATGGGAAGACATGCGGAGCATGACATGATGCACCACCTGCTAGGGGTGGTGTGCACCTATCATGCCATGCCCCATGGATACTGGCAAAGGCTGTCAGTACCCACAGCATGCCCTGAATAGGTAAGTCTCAAAACACAAACCCACCTTCATAGGTTCCACAAGGGATAGGAACCTAGATGTAATGCTACCCAATGACAGATGTCTAAACAGCAAGATGTGTGCAGTGTAAATGCACACAGTATGGATAATGTAGATACCAGTCCTGTAATAGAGAACTGGGTCAAGGCTCACATCAGCACCCTAACACTACCAGGTCACACCTCATACTGTGCTGTATAGCCGCAAAACATGGAACAAGCTACAAAAGGAGGGTGACTAGCAAGAAATGTCAAGGATAACCACACCCTTATGTTAGTACCACAACAAGAAGCAGCATGGATTAGCCATGGTCAAATACCAATGGCTAAAATCGCCTCCCAGTATATAGCCTGCTGCAGACTACTGTCCTAATACCAGGAACTGCACCTGGCCTATGTCGGAATACATGAATATTTCAAGCCCCCCAAACCACATTATATTGCTTGACTGAAAACACCCAGACATACACCGGGAGCATTATACTAGCACCAACACAGTAGGAGAAAATTTCCCAGAATCCATAAACCAACATGCCCAGGAACAATGTACCACTCCCACAAGAGTGGTAAGCATACTGGATGTGATAATCAGCAACATGTGTACTGGATGGCAAGATGAGAAGTGTACCCCTCACCGGTAAGACCAGACCATAGAGTAATCACACTGGATATACACATCCTGATCCCAGTCCCTGGCCAGAATACCACAGTGAAAAACATGTGTAAAGCATAGGTTTCTGCCCTCCAAACTGATGTTGAATCCACGAAAGGCCCTGTGGAAGTGCAGAATATGGGACACACCACAGAACATGTTATACAGGCATTCCATGAACACAGCCAGGAATGCGTGGAGTATGCAATCACAAATAAAAACAACACACAATGCCATACACGCAGGCATCTGGCATGCTGGACACCAGCCATTACCAAACCATGCAAGAGAATGAGGAAGCTACCACATGATAGAGCAAACATAAAAGGGAAGTAATCACTGACCAGTAGTATGGCAATAACATATGTCCACACATACAATCCACTAATTCCAGCCACAACAAGTAGAATCTGTGAATCCAGAGGCAATGTGACACCAGTCCCAAGTACACAGACAACCACAACACCCCCCAATAAATACAAATATATGTGATAGATGCAACCATGTATAAAAACCAGAGGTTGAGCTCCACCAACTCAGTACTGTCAAAACTAGTCAGGAGGAGAAGGTAACCACATACACCACAAACCCAGTCCCACATAGACCTACCACAACTGTAAACCAAACACATAAACACAGACAAATATTCCCAGAGGCCTTAATTACAAACACACCACACCAACAGAAGCCTCCAAAGCAGATCACAAGCAACCACAACCTTCAAACATAGCACATGCAACGAATAGTACACAAAGCTGGTGTGCCAAACAGTCACAGGCCAGAAGGAGAAACAACATGCCTGATACAGTTGTAATAGGTGTCTGTATAGGCAGACACACTGCTGTCCCACTCACCAGACTGAACAAGGGAAAGGGTAGAGTAAGCTGCCTGTAGGCTGCCACAAAATGCCACATAACACAAGTACGCAGGTCACCCCAAAGCAAGCAGAAATATGATGCACTCAATGTCCATGCTGGTGTGAATTACCTGAGATGTACCTCCCTGGTCAACATGAAAAGAGACATGGATGGTCCCTCTGAGTATGTACCCCAGGCCGGTATGACACTGGCTGTGTGCAGCATCCAACCCTCACCAAGAATGATGCCACAGTACAAACACAGAATGCTCATGTTTAACAGCTGACACAGTTACAGCTGTCAGTATAAGAGGATCTAATGTCTGTCTGCTTGAGATGTCAAGCATGACAAGCCATGCTGCTGTTCCAGGGATGGCTTGCACCTGTTACCCGTGTGCGTCTGGATACTGGATAAGGCCTTTGCTGCCTCCATAGAGCCATATGTAGGCAAGGCCAAAAAGACTACCCACCACCCTAGAAAACATAAGTAGTAGGAAACATAAGGGTAATGCTGACCAATGCCAGATGTGTAAACTGCAATATGCATGCCCCTGAGGCACTTCCCATAATAGAGAACATCGATGTCTGTGCAGTGACAGAAGCCTGCTGCAAGCCTAGTGATAGCACACCAGCACTACTAGGTTATACCACATATCATGTGTTATGGCCCCAACACCTGCACCAAAACATCAAAGGAGGGGGAGTATCCATATGCAGCACAGACACCCATATGGCCAGGTAACTGACAATGCACAAAGCAGCGGAGACCACCCATGTGCACCTAACTGTAGTCAAAACTGCTGTACAGTCTGTAGCATGCGACAGGCCACACTCTCACACACAAGAACTCCACCCAGACATCCTGAAGACACTGGACAGTATGAATGTCCCACCAAATACCAGACAAGGTACACACAAATTACCACATAGGTGGCAAACCATTATATATGCAAGGAGTAATCAGAGACCTAGGGATACAGGTCGACAGTAATCTGTCATGTGACACTCACAATGCCAATGTGGCTAGGAAGATTGTCGATATTGAACACCGTATCATGAAAGGATTCACATCTACATCAACAGAGGTCACTGTGCCGCTGTACTGTTCCCTTATCAGACCCATAATCTAGTACAATGACTCATATGGGATGTACCGTACATGACACCTGCAGCGGTTCGGAAGACCTCATAGTTACCCCACCAACAGGATAAAGGGTGTGAAATATATGTCATATGCTGCCTGGCTGTAGACACCCCAGCTGAATGCAGTCACAGACTGCCTACACAGAGGCATTGTATGTCTGTTGTACAAGGCCATGTCCAACACAGGAGTAATGGACATGCTCCACCACAGGAAATCAAAGCCATTGGAGCTGTGAGAGTGACAGATGTCAGCCTCAACACATAATGAAATAAGATGTGCTGGAGGGACAGATACATAACCCAGAGGCTCCCCACACCCAGAAACAGGATCCCAATCCATGTTAGGCAGAGCCTCTCACTGACACCCCTCAACAGGAATATTGCCAAGTGGATGGATGATCGTACATGTATACTGGGGGTCCTCACTGTGTCATGACCAGACAGAGGCACAGTGAAGAAATTCATAAATGGCCATAAGAGAACATAGCAAGGGGTGGCGAAAGGCTTACTAATGGCCTAGGGTGTATAGCCTAGTATGAACCCATGAACCTATGAAGATACAAAATGTACAGGACACTAAGGATAATCACAAGGCTTACCCAACTGATGGTAGGAACCATGTTGGGCATCCACAGATATGCTCTGAATCACACAGATATTACAAACAACATACCAAACACACACACATATTGCTAACATACAACCTGTCAGGTGCAGTGCAAACACCCCCCCCCAGAGTGCAAAATACCTATCCCAGCAGACTGATGGTCCCCTGACATTGCAGATGCTGAGGTAACAGCCATCATCTGCAAAGCAGAACACACAGCAGCAAAGGTATGTGATGGTGTCCTGTGCTGAGGCCAACATGGACTCCATGAATAATGGAATGCCAAATCACACTACTGCCCAATGTCAGCCTTACCACAGGATATGTACCCAAACAGCAGTGTACAAAAACAGTGGTCCATCACAACAAAGGTGTTGCCTGAATGGATACTGCAAACTACCACCCCAGGATCCTGACAAGCTTGTTCTGCACAGCTATGGAAAGGATCAGTATGTACCGCAGACAGAAGGCTATTGTGGACCTACTGATACTGGACCCTACACAGTGTGGCTGTTGTAACTGCAGATCCTGCCCCTAAACATGTTTGACCCATTTGAAGCAGTCATTAAGGTCATTGATGAGGGCAATGTGGTCCACACAGCGTAGCTGGACCGTGCACATGCTTCTAGACAATACCGTATGAGTTCAGTATGGATATGTTCACCAGCTTAAATATATACCCCTATGTCAGTAGAGGGGTTGCAAACCAGACCAAGGACAGAACTGACATGGTCAGACATGCCGCATCCATGTCAGACTACAAAGCAGATATGAGTGGCATCCCACAAGGCCTGGTCTTGCCCCCGTTCTGTATATATGTCCCATAGGTATAGGCCAACATGGAAGGACTGTGACCGAACATGTATGCAGAGGAGTACAAACAGCCCACCATATCCGACCCCCAGCTGACACAAGCAACCCACAAAAGGGCCACCTACAAACAGACAACTGAAGCCATAGCCATGTCAGCAAGCTAATTGCAGAACTGTGTATAGACAAACACCATGGATATACAGTAAGTGCCCACAAATTACCACACAGGTGTTAACCCATGACGTACCTAACATGTAATGTGACACCTGGGTACAAAAGGTGATAGATATCCTGCACTGGACAAACATGTGGCTGTAGTGTTCACAGAAACATATACTATATACCCACCCAAACATGAAGGTTGGCAGATGTAGATAAGGGGAACTCACTGTGGCTCTGCAGTCATCCTCCATCAGCGTCACAAGTGACTACAATAGCCCCTGTGGGATATACCGCAGCAGACACCTCCATCAACTGTAAAGTCAACAACAGTACCCCACCAGGAGTAGCAAAGAGCATGAACAGATGCCATGTGTTGGCTGAGTAAACAAACTGCAGCCCCACACACTGCCATACTGCCCAGCTACAGGCAAGCTGTGCCTGATGTATGAAGCCATGTCCAACCTGGAATGAATGAACATGTTGCACCTTGTACGATCTGAATGGCAGTATGCACATGAGAGACCTAAACCCCAGCACTGACATACATAGGACAAGCTGTACAGAATGATTCATAACACAGAAGGCACCCCCACTCTTCAGTAAACTCCTGGTACAGGTCAGCCAGAGAGTCAAATATCAACACCCCTCAAGAGGAATCCTGATGAGTGGATGGGAGATGGTAGGCTAACCCTGGGTATCACTGTTATGTCAGAGGTAGACGGAGGCACAGTATACTAACCATGACATATGTCATGGCAAACTCCAGTTACAATGTGTGTCGAAGGACAAAGACACCCTGTGACTAGCATCAGAAATGGCCTAGGGAACATTGCTAGTGTTTGCCAATGTCCTCCCATGTTGTGGAATACACTAGCAATGTTGGACGAGCCTGGTGTAGGTAGTCCATATCTGAACATAATGCAACATGGTCATATGTGCACAACTGGCCCCTACACAGTCTGTTGTGCTCACTATGAAGATGTCAAGCAGTCATAGGACTAAAGCCCAGGATACTGTCCACCACAGTGAAGGTACTGAACCAGTACACTATACGGTACTACAGTGTTAGGTCATTATGAAAGTATGTTGAGAACTGTCTGCAAAGTATCCCATGCAATCCCTGCAGGCACAGTATAATCCCTGTTGTGGCAGACACGAAGCAGTTGGCCAGTTAGTACACAACATGACACCCAACACACAACCATAAACGTGAGATATTGTTGAAGTGCACACACACCCAAATATGTGGTGGACTTCAGAGTGCAACATATGGAAAGCTCACACTGGACGTGCTCGCACACTTTGATAAATGATGCATATGTCAGACAACATGCCATGGAAAGGCTGAACTGGGCATGCTCACACACTTAGGCCATATCTCCATTTAGCAGTTGGCCACACATATCTGGTATTTGTACATGTCAGTCCAGGAACCAACCACAACACAACAATCTGCCCAGTGCACACAGTAAATGACTACAGAGACATAAGTGATATAGTGGATCACCGTCATTTGCAAACATCTTCCACAAATGCACAAGTTGGTCATAGGAACAGGGAATGCTATGGCAATAAAGACCTGCAAACAGTAGAACAGCACAACAAATATTGTGCATCCGACAATTGAACATATGGGTGTAGAGGTCAATACTAGGCTTGTTGCCCTAGGGAATGACAGCTCAGCCAGAGTGTGCTTGGCATCTGCATCCCCAGGACAGTAGGCTACTGTGCCACTGTACAGTAGTTCACAGAAGGCAACATGTGAGGCTAGTGAGCTGTGCCTCTGTCAAGCAGGGATACCGTGGAGGTCCCAGGGATTGAATGTGCTAAGCCACAGCCATGTTGTCGGTGTGTGCTGGGAGAGGGTTGCTGAGGATCTCTGACAGTAGGTGTCCATCAATAACAGACTGAGGGGAGCCCTATCTGCATTCTCTGGATGATTCCACTGTCAACACTGTGTTGTAATGATTATGTGTGAATGAAGTGCCGTGCTGGAACTGTTCACAGATGTCCTCCCTCTGTGGGCTACAGCTCTGCAATGTATTAGCTCACTCTGTCTGTTGTACGGTGCATATATGGCTGGTGTACAGCTGACAGGTGTTTTGTTGTGGAGCAGTCATGGGTATATGTGGGATAGCATGATCAATGCAAACCATACACATGCTCATAGAATGCAATTGTCAAGGATTATGCTGAGTGGCCAGTATAGTCCCCTAGCATGGGTTTTCTGAAGTCATCCACCCCAGTCTGCACAAGTGTAGAGTCTGCTTGTGCTAAATACAGTTTGTGTGCAGTGACAACCTTGCCTGGGGGTGGAGATGAGATATGGATGTCCAGGTAAAGGTGGGTATGGTCAGATATCAACAATGGTGGTCTACCTCTGGTGTGGAACAGTGGGTACCCACATTGCAGATGGACAGGTGCAATATGTATTCCCCCATGTGGCTGTGGTGTGTGGTTCTGCCATAGCACATGGACCCACAAATTGTAGTGGCTGTAGGGTAAAGTGGTAGAGGCCTGAGTAGTTCTCACACACAATATGCCTGTACCTGATGTTAACAACTGGAATGGTGTATGTGAACACCTGCATATCCCGGCACTGTTCCCAGGGAAGCTAAGTGTGTGTCCTGGATGTGGGTGTGGTGTTCTGGACTGGTTGTGTGTTACAGGTCCTGTGGTCACAAAGCATGGTATAGAACATAACCTGCCAGTGCAATGTGCATATCTGACCCTGATGTAGGTGGCTGCAAATGCATATATATGCTATCCCCCACCTGACAGGTAGTACTACATGTACATACCTCTGTAGAAATAAAGATGTCAGCACCCTATAAATACTGCAGGTGCAGAGCAGATGCCCCGTAATTCGGATAGTGCGCTCTGCTAATGCGTCTCTCTCGAGTGTCGTAATATAGTTAGGTAGGGGTTTGAATCCTGCAAATGCTCAGTGGGTGAGTGGGGTTTGTGTGTGTGAAAGGCTGTGAGAGGGAAATGTTCCTTTTGGCAACTGGGAAAACACACTACATGATGCACATTCCCCTTTCTAAACACTGATGATGTCAGCACCCTATAAGTACAGCAGGAGAAGGGAAACCTCCCAGTAATGCGAATAGCACGCTCTGCTAATGCATGCGTCGCGAGTGTCATAACATAGTTAGGTAGGGGTTTGAATCTTGTACGTGCTCAGTGTGTGTGAAGGGGGTTAGTGTATGTTCAAGACTGTATGAAAGAAGTATCCCTTTTGCCAACTAGGAGAACACACTACAGGATGCACATTCCCCTTTCTAAGCACAG
This sequence comes from Protopterus annectens, assembly GCF_019279795.1. Classification (NCBI taxonomy): domain Eukaryota; kingdom Metazoa; phylum Chordata; order Ceratodontiformes; family Protopteridae; genus Protopterus; species Protopterus annectens. Next base: position 841,547,479 of record NC_056735.1, read on the forward strand.
ATGATGTCAGCACCCTATAAGTACAGCAGGAGAAGGGAAGCCTGCCAGTAATGCGAATAGCGCGCTTTGCTAATGCGTCTGTCCCAAGTGCCATAACATAGTAAGGTAGGGGCTTGAATCCTGCAAATGCTCAGTGTGTGTGGAGGGGGCTAGTGTGTGTGCAAGTCTGTATGAAGGAAATATCCCTTTTGGCAACTAGGAGAACACACGACAGGATGCACATTCCCCTTTCTAAACACTGATGATGTCAGCACCCTATAAGTACAGCAGGAGAAGGAAAACCTCCCAGTAATTCGAATAGCGCACTCTGCTTATGCGTCTCTCCCGAGTGTCATAATATAGTTAGATAGGAGTTTGAAAGCTGTAAATGGCATGTGTGTGTGTTTGGATGTGGGGACTCTGTGTGTGTGCAATTCTGTATGAAAAACATGTGCTTTTTTGAAATCAGGGGATCACACTACAGGATGCACATTACCCTTTCCAAACAGTGATGATGTCAGCACCCTATAAGTACAGCAGGAGAAGGAAATCCTCCCAGTAATGTGAATAGCGTGCTCTGCTAATGCGTCCTTCTCAAGTGTCATAACATAGTTAGGTAGGGGGTTGAATCCTGTACATGCTCAGTGTGTGTAGAGGGGTTAGTGTGTGTTCAAGACTGTATGAAAGAAGTATCCCTTTTGCCAACTAGGAGAACACACTACAGGATGCACATTCCCCTTTCTAAACACTGATGATGTCAGCACCCTATAAGTACAGCAGGAGAAGAAAAGCCTCCCAGTAATGCAAATAGCGCACTCTGCTAATGCGTCCGACTCGAGTGTCATAACATAGTTAGGTAGTGGTTTGAATCCTGCAAATAGCAAGTGTGTGTGTTTGGATGAGGGGGGGTTAGTGTGTGTGCAATTTTGCGTGAGGGAAATGTCCCTTTTGGCAACTGGGAGAACACACTACAGGATGCACATTCCCCTTTCTAAGCACAGATGATGTCAGCACCCTATAAGTACAGCAGGAGAAGGGAAACCTCCCAGTAATTCGAATAGCGCACTTTGCTAATGCGTCTCTCCCGAGTGTCATAATATAGTTAGATAGGAGTTTGAAAGCTGTAAATGGCATGTGTGTGTGTTTGGATGTGGGGACTCTGTGTGTGTACAATTCTGTATGAAAAACATGTGCTTTTTTTGAAATCAGGGGATCACACTACATGATGCACATTACCCTTTCCAAACAGTGATGATGGGATCACACTACATGATGCACATTACCCTTTCCAAACAGTGATGATGACAGCACCCTATACATACAGCTGGAGAAGGGACATCTGCCAGTACTCAGAATAGTGCAACCTGCTACAGCATCACTCTCAAATGCCATAAAATATTTAGGTAGGGGTTTGAAACCTGCAAGTGACAAGTGTGTGTGTGTTTGGATGTGGGGAGTTTGTGTGTGTGCATTTCCGTATGAAAAACATGTTAGTTTTGGCAATCAGGAGATCACACTACCTGACGCACATTACCCTTTCAAAATACTGATGATGTCAGCACCCTATAAGTACAGCCAGAGAAGAGGAACTATTTAGTAATCCGAATAGTGCACTTTGCTAATGCATCTCTCTCATGTGTCGTGACTTAGTTAGGTAGGGGTATGAATACCTGCAAATGGCAAGTGTGCGTGTGTGTGGGGGGTACTAGTGTGTGTAAATGCAAGTGTGAGAGAACAGATCCTTTTGGCAAATACTACAATACACCAGATGCTGCATATTCCCCAGTAAACACAGGGGATGTCACCACACTATCAGCACAGCCAAACAGGGCTAGTTGGCTAGTAATGCCAATAGTGCGCTCTGCTACTGTGTCTATTACCATTGTCAGGGTAGAGATAGGTATGTTTTGGTAACCCACAACTGCCACGTGTGGTTGTGTCACACATTATGACCTTGTGTGGGTCTTTGTACATAACAATGCATGCCATTGCCTAAACCAGCAATGGCATTGCATACATGATGTATGTGTGTGACACATACACATAAATACCTGTGACCTGCAGTAGTTACCATGTCTGACACATGCCTCGAGTGGATAAATGGTATTTGCAATGTATACCAATCTGACTGTGTCTTACTGTGCAGGGGCCGCATGTGGTATGTGTCTATACAGTGTGGGTGTATATAGTAAAATACCTACAGCAGGGGATACACATCTGGTCTGGGCCATATAGTGTACATGTAGTCGATGTACAGGTTCCCACCTGTTGTGGTAGTGGTACCATGTCATTCCACTGCAATTCAGTGACCACATGCTGTGAACCCTTCAATTAGTGTGTTGTAGCTACAGTAATGCTCACGCACAATGTTTGGCTGGATGCAGTCCAGCCATATAAAGACAGATCTTGAGACTGTCATATTGCCAGTGTTGTTATGGAGGATTGGTGGTCTTCCTGTGTATGGGAGGGTTGTGTGTGCCAGGCTATGAACCAGATGGCAGTCCAACACACTGTTAGCTGCATATGATTAGGCCCTGATGCTTTGTGCTGTGCCAACAACCTGGAGGTGTGTGTATCTGTGGTGCCTTGGGATACAACCCCCTGTCCATGTGTGTTACATGTGTAGGGGATGACAGGCATGGTATGGGGCATAACCTGTCAGTGATGGGTAACACCTGTGAGCCATGAAGCAGGACTCTGGTACTGCACAGACATTGCAGTTCACCGTGCTGAGGACAGTGTCCGGTGCATGCATCTTGCGGTGTACACTACTGTTGTTGTGTAGCAGCACTGTTAATGTCCTAACCTGTGTGATACCCGCAGAGGTGGCTATGTAAACCGTGTCCTGCAGCATAAGGCAGTATGTGTGTATCAAGGAGCTTTGCCAATATAAATCGGGCCATGGGTGTCACGTGCAAGATGACCCTTGCACATCATTGTGGCTTCCCTAGCATGTAAGCACACATTGACAGCCAGCAGATACCCTATGAATGACATTGGAGACTGAGCATAATGTAGACATACAACACTCTTCCCACATATAGTGGTAGCATACCTGGTGAGGGTATGTTGGCAACCAAGATCAGGCTCATACTGGCCTGTGCCACATGCTGAGAGATCCATTCTATGTTCCTTAGCATGTAGTCCAGGGAGGTATGTCTCAGGTCAGCCATACTGGCATGGTCAATGAGTGAGTCATATGTGTCCATGCCTCTGACTGACCTGTATGCATGTGTTCTGTGGTGGACCATAGTGGCCCTGAGGCATATCACTGTGACCTTCACCAGATACAGCCTGTTGAGCGGGACCCCAGTGCAGCACCCAAGACAGGTACCTGACACGTCTGTGGCAGGTGTGTTGTGTAGCCCTACAGGCTGTGAGTGTGTGGCACACAGGATGTGTGTGCCATGTGTGGCATGTGCTGTGTTCCGACGGAACATATGCCTGTGTGCCAGCTGCGGAGTTGTGTGATGCTCAGGCAGTATGCTATTCTGAGTCCCCACGTATGCCCCAGTGTGGTCAGCATGCTGTCAGTGCGTGTCAATGTCTGACTTGTATTGTAGTCACTGTAATATTTTTTATTTATTTATTTATTTATCTTACATTTGTTGACCGGGATAGTCCGACTGGATGCATGTCCATTTTCAGCGGAGGCCCGCGGAGAAAAGCTTCAAGGGTAAGCAAATACAGCATTACATAATACCAGCATTACATATTACAAACAGATTATTTACAGAGATTACATAAGTAAGCAAGTTATTTATTTATTTATTATTTTTATTTAACATTTGTTGACCGGGAATGTCCGACTAGGTTCCACAGAGCCTGTTTTCCACGGAGGCCCGGGAAGAAATGCTCCAGATGCATGTCTTTGGAATGTGGGAGGAAACTGGAGTACCCGGAGGAAACCCACGCGAACACAGGGAGAACATAAACATGTTCCACAGGTTAAAGTTAGTCCTGAGCACAAGTCAGGATTAAATTAAATTACACAGTAAACTGGTTAACAGATTTTACACATTCGAGTTATCCAGGCATGATACATTGACATAGCCAGTTAAGTGACAAATGTTGTTTGAGTCTAGTGTTAAATTGACCTAAGGTGGAAAGTAAGGTAATATCAGCTGGAAGTGAGTTCCAGGATCTACTCACAGAGTTTGCAAAGGGAGAATCACCGGCTGTGTTATTCATTTTGCTAGTCTGAATTAGTAGTTTGTTAGAGGATCGAAGCAGTCTAGGATTGTTATAGGGGGTGATAATATTTGAAGTGCAGGAGTATTGTCCGGATTATAGAGGATTTTATAGGCCATAATCAGTGCACCTTGGCCTCTGCACCAATTGTAAGCCAGCATTTGCTAATTGCATACAGCCAGTTGTGTACTGATTGCAGTTCTCACTGTGATTTCAGGACAGTGCTATAAAAGGGTATGTGAGATAGGCGTTGTCCTTTCAGATTGTAAGGGCGGGGACCATGCTGGTATGCTGTGGACACTGTTCTGTGAGTGTAAAGGTTAGTATCTCTCTCATGATTCAGGCTGTGTTGTAGATTTACAATTCTCCATTCCTCTCTCCTGTTCCCTGTAGTAAGTGTGTATGCACAATGACACCTACAACTATATATAGATATATATTTATATATATATATATATATATATGTACATATACATACATTTATATATGTACATTAACTGACATTATTACCTACAAGCTACCAACTAGCATGGCTGTTTCTGTTCACACACTACTATTATGGGAGTCCAGAAGTTTTGACAGTAATTCTAAATGACATGCTTTGGGTACTACACATCCTATATTCCCTTTACATTCATCCCTACTATTACATGTTATATTTATTTTAGCACAATGTTCTTGTATAAGAGTCATGGCTTAGTGGTAGGTCATACAAACTACTGTTTCCAAGGTCCTGGGTTCGGGACTGACAGTGGGATTTTATTTTGCTTTTGAACTGAGTACAGGACCTGTCAATCAAAGTGACTAAAGCACTTTTAAGCAGTTGTAACTGGGTTAGCGCTACGTTGTGCGGAGCTCACGCATACGCACTGGCGGTTAGCTCCGCGCACACACGCGCACACCCACTTACAACCGCTTAACAGTGCTTACTCTGGCGCACACCCGCGCTATTTTCTTTGAAAGAAATGAAAATGGGGAGACAGGAAAGTGGTGAAAAAGGGGTAACAAAGAGGGTAAGACAGTAGGGAAACAAGCTTGGGATTTGCAGGAGGGATGTAGGTAAGGCCCATAGCTGCCCATTTCTTCATCAGCAACAGCTGTGCATATGTATGTAATTTGGTGTGACATTTGAAACCTTCCACCCTGAGAGAGGTGTCAGGACAACAATAATACTTGTTGTACAGCCAATTGTAATTGATAGTTTCCACGTCCAGCAGACATGTGTGCGGAATGGGCAGCTATGTATGGGGCGTAATTTTTTTGTGGGTACAGAGTGCCCTTTTTTTCAGGTGAGAGTGGTATGTCAGGTGAAGGAAGTCGGTACAGCTGGGGAGGTAGGTTGGGTAGGGAAACAGACAAGACAAGCAAGACGCATACAGGGGCGGTGTATGACCAGTGTGGGGGGGGTTACACAATTGACAGGGACGGAGGTTTGGATATCCAGAGCCCATGAGCCCACAGATGGCAACAGTGGAACTGATATCCCCACCCATAGGCAGTTGCCACTGTTCCTTCACTGCCCAGGATGGGGCTGTGCTGGGGGCTGTGTAGGCTGGGCAACAGGCATGCCCGTAAGTTGTGCCACCTGTGCCTCAAGCTGGCGTAGGTGCTCGAGAACAGAGTCCCGAATCTCCCTACGCACCACAGTCCGGACGCTATGGAGGGTGAGTGGTGGTTCTCCTCTGGCCACACTTGCAGAGGGGGGCGAGCCCCATCCCCTGCAGTGCTTCCACCCGCAGGTGGCACAGGGCCACCGGAGGAGGGTCCAGACTGGGCACTAGTGCCAGGTGCACTCGCCAGCTGAGGTGGGAGAGGTGGGTCCGCTGGAACCCGCCTTTCCTGTCGTCCTATGTTTTGCATTATGTCATGACAGTTTGGGTTAGTGACATATAATACCATTCACAATTAGTTGTAACAGCATGCATTAGTATTCCCATTAACCAAACACCCAGATATTCACACCATTGAACAGCGTGCATAACACATGCATAATGTGAACAGCAATACACAGTCCAACAATATGCAGGGTTAATTGATGGCAACAGGCCATCAGGTTTGGATGTATGAACAGGGCAGATGCATCAATGGACATGCAAATATATATGACCCAACAGGACAAACGTCCAGGGGTGTTAATTGTGATTGCACATACCATTTTCACGTGGAATGGGTTATATGTGGTTATAGGGTGGGGTGAAGAAAATAATATTAACACCTTCAAATACCAATACATATGCTGTACATTTCTAATAGCTACAGATATATACACACTACTGTTCTAACTACAGTTTCCTATATGATAACTATTTCAACTTGGTGATAGGACTGTTACTGCAACATCAATATACATTTTATTGTTCTTCATACACATTCATATCTAGCTTTGTTCAGCTACATCATCCTGCTACATTTGCTTTATATAGCTATAGACAAGTGTGGATGTTTGGTATATCGGACAATCATACTATCTGCATATTGCAGACTGAAAGCAACATATCCAGATTTTGAGATACACATTCCAGATGCAGCAACACTTTGAACAGATTTTGCTGCTTGGTTTTGATTCTCACATGCATTTCATTCTGTCTTGACTGCAGTATACTTTATTCAGGGGTTATTACTACTGTATTGCTGGGTTCATGACACCTTCTCACACTCTCTCACTTGTTTTCATTTTACTATTCAGGATGGTACTTACTTCTAGGCTTTATTAACATGTTTTACCTGTAGTTATTACAATCCTTTCCAGCAGTCTCACTTCTGTCATGTTTCAGTATTTCAACAGGGATATATTTCACACATGTGATTTCATCATCTTCTACAGCTATACTTTTCAGCCTGCTGCAGGTTGTGTACTATTTTCTTACAGGTGGGGCATTTTTATTTCAGAATTTATGTCAGACATTTTCATTTTTCTGTTTGGCTTACAGGCTGCAACACACTTTTGTAATTAAGCAATACTTGCTGACACTTTCACACTGTTACTTGCACATTTTATTGCTTAGTGACTACACTGCACTCTTTTGCTGACTGTCATACTTTTATATTTCTTTACAGTTACTGGTAGTGGATTACTGACCTGCCTGGTGGCACAACCACACCAGCCTATCGCCATAGGCTCTGCGGTTCGCAGAACGGACACCTGCAGCTGTAATATAAATGAAGTAATATTGGAATACACATCTCCATAATATCAGCTAGTTTAATTTCTTACATACATAATTAAATGTAACTTACTCAGTAGTGGGGCGTTGGGCATTTGCCGGGCCTCCTGGATCCAAAGGTTCAGTTGGTCCTGCTTGCGTCTCTTCAGGTCCGCATGGTGGTGACGGACCTGCTCACCCATTCTTGGAATCCCTGTGGCACTGGTGAGATCATGAGCCAACCGGTCCCACGCCTCAGCCCTGTATGCTCCCCAGAGGACCTGGCCCTGCATGAGTTGGGCCTCATGTGGACTAGGAGCCAGACCATGTACCTGGGCTCCTCAATGCCCCACCTCTGTGCTCGAAAGCAACTACCCTCTCCTACTCCTGTCATTCTGGCTGCAGTTCAGTTCTACAATCGTTTATGCTGTGTATTCCCGCCTATGGGGCTTATATAGTCCGTTTTTCCCGCACATATCTGTGATTGGCCATTTTGGAATTGTATCAACTTCAGTAAACCTGCATTGTCATGCTCCAGTTTGTATTCATTCCTATATATTAGCTATTATTGCATTTATAGGTACTGCTGTCATGGCTTTATGGTTCAGTACTTTGACTATGGTGTATAGTATCCTAGGTTCGAACCTGGCCACTACTTTTTATTTTTTATGACTGTCTAGACAAGCTGAGGGGTGTGTCTGTGCAAAGGCAGTTTTGATATGGCTTGCTCAACGTTGCCCGTCGGTTAGCTTGTTTGCACGGTGCGCAGCTCCGCGCAAATGGGGTACGCAGGTTTAAGCCTCATTTGGCTATCGGCATGCATATTACGCTCAGCTCAGCTAGGGGCACATAGATTCAGTGTGTTAAACCACTGCTCAGCTACGGGCACTCATTTTGCACAAGTTAAACCACTGCTCACCTACGGGCAGATGCACTCACCCTGTTAAACTGTAGCTCAGCTATGGGCACATTTGGCATTTTTTATTGCTTTGTTACCTCACATTTCTTCAATATAAATGGACTATTTCATTACATTTTACATAAAATGTGATTTTATGTGTACATATTTGTCAGGGACTTGTTTTGTGCTTATTTTGCTAAAAATAAAAGTTGGTGTTGTGGTGGCTCGAACCATGAATGCCTGCTCTTCAGCCAACATTTCTACTGCTACGCTATTGCTTCTTGGCTTACTTTGCATATTTAGTTCTTATATGCTTTCCCACTGACTGCTAACTGTAGCTGTGCTACGGGCACGCCCGCGCATATGAGCGCACACACAGTTAAACATCTTTACAATTTAAAAAAAATGATGTGATGTTCATTTGTACATTTTATGTTTGTAGTCTGTGGGGACAAGTGTTGTGTTGTGTTTATTCACATTTCCATGGACTCCGGCGTGGGTGTTTACTTTGGGCACTTTTACTCTTCTGGGGGCGTGTCCACTTACAGGGCTCAGCCTACGGACATGCCCCCTACTGTCTTACATGGACCGTGTTAGCCTTTGGTGTGATTCCGCATGCTCTCATGAATATGCAGAGCATGCTGACATCACTCCGATTAACTGCAGCCTCCGTGTATGAGTTATAACTCTTACACAGAGGCTTTGTGAATCCTGCCCAATGTCTGTCATTTGAACCCTATTTAGAACAGGGAAAGCAGTCTTCCTAATGTTGTTCTGCTTTCCCACATGCAGTCAGCCTTATACATTTAGAAATGTCCACACTCTTGGGCTGGGCATATATCCAGAAATTCCTGTTTTTTTTCATAATTTTCAGTTGAAATGTATTGTCAGACAAAGTGAACCTTTTCCCACATCACCAGCAGCAGTGTGATCACTGGACACCATTCACCAAAAAATGCAATCACACAAAGCAAGCAGCCACAGCAACTTATAACAAATCTATCCTTACAAAGCCTGAAGCCCCTCATCCACACCACTTTGGAAGAAAGAGAGAAAAAAATAATATTATACAACCTCTGTGCATACTACCATTATCTCAAGGCCTACCTGTCACTGAAGTACCTACTGGTCATTTCAGCTGTAAGCCTGCAATATAGCAAGTTCACACCAAAATCTGATCCTTACCCAGTTACAATCACACAAAACCAGTTAAGCCCCTCCTTGCACTTACCTCATTTCCTCCAAACCATCCTACTTTCCCAATTTAACCCTTCCATCCTCACTAGTCTAACTTTCTACCACTACCATCTTAACTCCCATTATTATTCCTACCGGATCCTCCCCTAAAGATGTCCCGGGATTTATTCCAAACCTCATATAACATGAATTGGTGAAACGTTTCAGATATGGCAATCAAATACCTCAAAACCATTAAATTCACCAACTCATCAGGCACAAAAAGAAACAAATATATCAGTAAAAATTGTTTTGCTACTTTATTGGATATACTACATTGACAATTCAATTTTTTACCATACCAGTATACTATATATTATAAAACTACAATTTGACTCTACCCACTAACTCCTTTATTTCTATGCATTTTTCCATTTCTATTTCCTATATGTATTTAAATGAACTACATTTCCAAATTATTTTCTCTGATCTCTGATTTAGAATCTGTTATAGACTTAGGAATAGTGCTACTTCAAAAAAAAAAAAAAACAACTACTAACATTTTGATTTTTTTGTGCATAGTGGACCCAATTCTAGAAGACATGTTCTCAGTGCAGGTCTTTTGGAATCTGGTCCCTGATGTAAGCCTGTTTATAGATAGGCCTTACACCAAAGTAAATCACTTGCACTTAGAGCAAATCGTTCAGAATCAGGGCAGTCTTGCACTGAGAGTCACTCTTGTGGATCTGGCCCAGTGTACATAGTGAATAATTATGTTTTATTGTCTTGTTGTTATACCCCTCATAGGGGCATGTTTTTAAGAATGACTGTGAATGTTCTCTGCATATGTTACAAATATCATTATGTTATTTTATCATTCAGTTAAAATGTTTATTCAAAAAATATTTCACTAGACATACCAAACAATTTTAAAGATCCCAATGGTTCTTAGCCAAAAGTACTGCAGGCTTAAAGTTCCTAAGCCACCAAATCAGGATGGAAGTTCTATCCCTCTATTCAGTGCCTTATAGATGTTTGAGGGGATATCTCTTTATTAGACTCTGACGTCTCGGCAAATTGCCTTCAAGGTTGCATGAGTGCTTTTACTCCTTGAAGACAGTTTGCTGAGATGTCGGTGTGTAATGAACGGTTTGGATACTGGCTATTTGTAGACTTATAATATAAAAATTTGTCTAATGCTGTGCAAAAAAAATATCCTCAACAATCAGGAAATCCAGCATTACATGAAACTCAGGACAATTTTTGTTACTTTTGCTATTTTGGGCTAAAGTTAATCTCTGAACAAATACAACAAAACAAGAATTGTTAGTAGTTCAAAAGTTAGAAAACAATTTTAAAATTTACAGTATTAGCCAAGGAAAATATTATGTTTAGGATAATCAGAAAATTCTATACATGACTCCTGGTTAACTACTAATTATTTTCCTGACACTAAAAAGCTGGGTATTTAGCACTGTAGAATAACATTTAAACACTTGTATTTCAAAATATTAATGTGTTAAAAAGTACAGATAAGTATTTAATATGCTCAACAGACAGTTCATAAGAAGCATATTAACTGGGTGTTTCAAATAATTTCATCATTAAGGAATTTATGAATAACTGTGTGGAAACCTTCATTCCTGCAATGATGGCATTTAATTCTTCTTCTTTCGGCTTTTTCCCAGTTAGGGGTCACCACAGCAGATCACCTGTCGGCTCACGATTGGCAGTGATGTTTTTTATGGTGTCGAGTTGCCAGCCCGGCATCCAACCTTCCACAGAAGGCACTCACACACACTCACACCTAGGGCCAATTTAGAGTGTCCAATCCACCTACAGCATGTCTTTGGGATGTGGGAGGCAACCAGAGCACCCGGAGGAAACCCACGTGACCACAGGGAGGACATGCAGACTCCACACAGAAAGCACCCCAGCCGAGGATCGAACCGAAGAACCTCTTCCTGTGAGGTGGCAATGTTAACTGCTGCACCACCATGGCCGGAATGATGGTATTTAATATGCTTTCTTAATTCCTTCTAAATTTTAAATGAATCAAAATGTAACTACTTATAATTAATACACTTGATCACAACTGGATTAATTTATAAACAGAGAAACTATATAAATATCTGAACATATGTCTGAATTAAAAAAAAACTGTTATTTTCTTGAAATTACAAGGGACGTTAAAGAATTACATTTTTGTAAGACTGTTTTGCATCCAAATATTTGATAACGATTTTTCAAATTATCTTGAAGGGGATGTCATCGGGAATGTCATGAGAAATAGTTTCGAGACGATAGTTAATTGTCATAAGGTGGAAGTTGGTGAAGAATTGTTGTCCATATTTGGAGCAATGTGAGTTAAATTAAAACAAATAAAGAGAAGCATGAAATTAGAGATATCTGAGCACAAATAAGTGCCTTGCTAGGAGTCTGACGTCCATATCACTTACATGGTTTAGCCATAGCTATAAATGTGTAGTTGCATGCAGATTTAAACATAAGGAGAATTGTAAAGTTACTTTTCTGCTATCAATAAGAGATCATAAGACAAGGACTAACAAGACCTTTTACAGAATGTAATATAATGTAGCAAACAAAATTAAATGTGGCTTGAATGACATCTGTATGCTTCTACATCAAAAGAGATGGTCTTTTGGGATGTGTTTTTTTTTGTGGGCATAGTTTTACTTTACAACTATATTGTCTTAAGGACTTACTCATTCATTAAGATAGATTTGGTGACTTTTTTCATTTGAAAATAATGGCATCACTGGTTCAAATAACTTTAATGAATTCAAAAATCAAGCAAATATTATTAGAGTTCTACCAAGAGGGAACATAACAATATGATATGTTTAGTTTGGGTCATTACCAGACATCTTCCACAGTATGCACAGTAAGGGCATATGATCAGAAATAGATTTTACAGAATAGCATCGAAGCTGTTACTATTCAGATATCAACTTGAATTGTAAATTGGTGTGATTTGCTTAGTAAAAGTTATTTAATGTTAGTCAAAAATCTAACAAATCTGGATTAATTTATTAGAAAATTATGTGTATATTACTTCATGTTCATTGGCCATGAAGACTGGAAATTGAGAGAACACTGATATGTTATTACAGATTTTGCTTTAAGAAATATCAGTGGCAGGAATTAAATATCTATGTTATTTTGCATATGATAGAATTAAATATCTATTTTATTTTGCATATGATAGATAGTGCCCTACAGTGTTCGAAAGACTAAATTACCACCGTAACAGCTACAAACAAATACAATCTGAGTGTCATACTGCTGAATGCTAGAAGTCTAAATCTCAAAATACACTTGCTCAAAGCACTTCTTCAAATGGAGAGCATCAACATTTGTGCTGCAACAGAGACCTGGTTCGAGGCAGCAGAAAGCACCCCTGCACTACCAGGCTATAATGCATTCCACACCTTTCGGCCCCAGAACTTGGACTGTTTCCATATTCATAAAGGATGCACACACCTCCAGACTGGTAGCCCAACATAATGCATCAGAGATACTTCAGTTGGAGCTAACACTGGGTAAGACAGGGATTCAGGCTGTAGCCTGCTATAGGTCCCCAACCATGTCCCAAGACTCACACTCCACGTTCCTAAGCACCCTGGAGAATATTAGGCAACAACCTAACACTCTCATACTGGGTGACTTCAACTACCTCTCCATTAACTGGGAAAACTACTCATGTACCAGTACACTTGCCTAGTCTATATTATGTGATCGAAGAGACAACTCTTCGAACACATAATAATCAACACATATAAAGCAAATGCTGTAAACCATGAATGGCCACATCCTCTAATTTTTTCCTCGGGAAAAAATTCAGTTGGCCGTTATCAGGAATTGCCCTTTTCTTAAATGTAGAGCAGTCTTGGAGTTGGTTTATCTAGTTAGGGGGGGTGTGGGGGGCACAGCCCCTCACATCGAGGGGTGACTTGATTAGTGTTTTAAAGTTTTTTTTTTATTTTATGGTCACGTGAATTTTTTCCAGAGGAAAAATTTCTAGAATGTGGTCATTCACGGTTTACAGCGTTCGCTGTATATGTGTCAATTATTATGTGCTGGAAGAAGAGATTCTTCGAACAAATAATGTAGACCCCACTTGCTCAACATTTCCTGGAAGTAATTAATTCCAATGACCTGGACCAGATTATTTTTACCCCCACTAGAGGTAGCATCATCCTTAACCTGGTCAGTAGTAGCATGGGCGACAGATGTTCTACACCAATAGTCAACTCCTCCCTGGTTAGATCTGACCACAAATTAATCACCTTGGAAATCCACATCCCTCCCAACCCCCTCCCTGCAAAGGTAACCACCATGAAAAACTTCTCCAAAGCTAACTTTGGGCACCTAAAAACAGAGGTGGATAACTTCACGGCACCCATGGAAATGGAGAATAGTTGCATGACCACCGAATCATACACCAGTGCACTGTATGAACATGTACACAAACGCATGGATCTCACCATACCCAATAGAACCAAGACGTTCTCCTCCAAAAAAAGGAAGTCAATCTGGTTGTCCCCTGCCATAAGCAAACACTACAACAGAAGGAGGAAAGTGATTCGTCATAAGGTGAAGTCCCAAGACTGCAAAAACTCCCTTATCAGCCTCAACAAAAGTTTGAGATCCCACATCAAATCCTCTATAGCTAGCTATGAAAACAGAATTGCAGCAGATAGTAAAGACAATCACAAGGCCTTCTATAGTTATGCAAAGAATCTCCATGGCAATACCCAGATTTGCTCTGAGCTACTGCACAATGGTACCTTCTATACCGAGCCAACAGATATTGCCAATATACTGGCCGATAGATAACTTTACCCCTCTCCATCCCCCCAAAGGACCAATCACAATACCAGTAGATTGCCAGGTATCCAGTATTACTGCTGCACAGGTTAAAACAACACTGTCCAAGGCCAAGAATACAGTTTCTATGGGACCTGACAATATCCTTGGCTGTGTTCTACATGGACTACAGAATGAACTGGCACCTCACTTGTGTGCCCTGTTCAATCTCAACCTCACCTCAGGCTTTTTCCCTATCAAATGGCACATTGCTACAGTCATCCCTCTATCCCTCTCCACAAAGGAAGAGCAACTACAGACCCAGAGAACTATTGCCGCATTAGCCTGATGAGTCTGATATGCAAAGCTATGGAATGCATCATCATAGACATCATAAAAAAGGATATAGGGAATCTCCAAACTCTGTATCCTACACAGTTTGGTTTTGTGAAGGGTAAATCATGCCTTCTGAACCTGGTTGACTTCTTTGAGTCAGTCAACAGATCTGTGGATGAAGGCAAGGTGGTTTATACAGCCTAACTTGATCTGTTCAAGGCCTTTGATACCATTCCCCACTCAGGAATCATAGAATGACTCACTAACCTGGGCATCAACCCCTATATCACTAGGTGGGTTGCAGACTGGCTCATGGATAGAACCCAAAGTGTGAAAGTAGCTGACTACAAGTCTGACTGCTGACCAGTCATGAGTGAAGTCCCACAGGGTTCGGTCCTGGGTCCTCTCCTTTTTGGTATCTACTTCTCTGAAGTCCAGGCCAACACGAACGGACTTTGGCTGACAAAGTTTGCAGAAGATTGCAAGTTGGTAGCTATTATTAACTCCCCAAGTGATGCTGACATCCTACAGAAAGGAACCAAGAACCACCAGACCAAAACTCCACTCATCCTACTGAAATGCTTTACTGAGACCAACAACTAGTGTCAGAACCATGGCCTTAAGCTCAATGCCAACATATGTGTCATCATCCCCTTTCTGAAAAACCTGGTTCACATGAATTACCACATTGATGGTAGTCCACTGAACATAGAAGATGTTATAAGAGATCTGGGAACACAGGTTGACAGCAACCTCTCTTTTGACCACCACATTGACACTGTGATCAGAAAGTCCTTCTATGTGGCACATCTCATTACTAAGGGTTTTGCATCCTGGAAGAAAGAGGTCATTGTCTCCCTAAACTCTTCCCTCATTAGGCCAGTCATCGAGTACAATGCCCCATTTGTGATGTACCTCACTAGACAACTGCAGCAACTGGAGGAGCCACAAAAGTACCTCACAAAGAGGATCCTAGGCCTTAAACACTTGTCCTATATGGACAGACTGAAAAAACTCCAACTATTCTCTGTCTCATATTGCCTACTTAGAAGTGATCTCTGCTTGACTTACAAAGGCATGTCTCACCCAGCTCTGTTAGAAATGCTACATCTAAAGAAATCCCAGTCCCTTTGCACACACGCTCCAGAGACTGCAACCTCAATAGCACAATCAATGGAACATGCTGAAGGGACAGGTTCATAACCCAGAAAATGAACATGCTATGGAATAGACTTTCCATATATGTCAAACAGAGTACCTCACTGACCCTCTTCAAGAGAAATCCTGATGAGTGAATGGGAAATAGAAAATTCACCCCAGGGTCACTCCAGTGGCTCTACTTGACAGAGGAACTGGGAACGAAGTTCGGGTGGCATGATGCCAGGGTAATCCTATGGGCTAGGCTTGTAAAGGCTCCAGGGCCATTAGTCTAGTACACACCTATGAACCTATGAACCTATGGAAATTATGACTCTTAATGTTTAGCAACTGCAAAGTATTAGCATAGGAATATCTAGTATTATGCAACAACCCCCCATTAATATTCCAAAATGTGCACGCTGATTGGTCAGCGTGCACGTTGTAAATCAGACTTATACTAATGGAAAAAGGTTCGGTCGCCCATACTTTTTCCATTAGTATAAGTCTTTTTTTTACAGCAATGGAGAACGCAAGATCTCCGTTGCTGTTTAGACACTGTCTCGCTATGTTAAAGGAGTTTGACATAGTGAGACAGCTTTAAAAAAAGTAACGGACATCTTCCTTTCTCCGTTGCTTTTTTTTAAAGCTGTCTCGCTATGTTAAATGGGTTTAAAATAGTGAGACAGCTTTAAAAAAAGCGATAGAGATTCTCTGTTGCTTTTTTTAAAGCTGTCTCGCTATGTTAAACTCCTTTAACATAGCGAGACACTTTGTAAAAAGCAACAAAGATCTTGCTTTCTCCGTTGCTTCCACCCACAGCTCTGATGTACTGCATAAGCATACGCATGCGCAGTACATCAGAACTGCCGCAGAATACCAGATAGCTGTGGAAGGGCAGCAAGGAGGCATTATACAATGCCATTATTTAAGAAAAGTAAGTATATTTTTCTTAAATAATGTCATTGTATGATAGCAATAACCCACTTCTGGGTGTGGGTAATGCTGGATTTACCCACGGTTGTCTTTGTTTGGTCACTCAGGCTTCACCTCGTAACCAAACCACACCAGCCATGGGGAAATCCAGCATTACCCACACCCAGGCATGCGTTATTGCTATAATAGACTATACACTAGAATGGGAAAGAAGGAAAATGCAAGTTGAAAATCAGTTAGCAAATGTGCATAAGGGTACGAGTAAAGCATGACATCTTCTAATACAACAGTTGACTATAGGCTTTTAAAAAGTGGATTTGAAAATGTCATCCAGCAGTTGAGTATGGCTGATTGATAAAACTATATTTGAACAATTATTTCTATTTAGCATTAGAAAGATAATTATAAATATCATTTTAGGATTATAAAGACTTTGCCTTTGTTTATTAGATTTACCTAAGCATGACTACTAAGTTATCTTATAAACTCAAATCTGGACTGAAACAATCACACAGAATAATGATTTGTACATTATTTGAAAGATAAATCAGATTTTAGCTGGGTATGCATCCCATACTATTACTATATTAGTGCAGATCAGAGTAATATGATTGGACCTTCGACTAGTGTATGTCTGCACAAGATTTTATTTACAAGAATATCTGATGAAATCTGCAATATTTAGCAAATCCACTTTAATATGTGGAAGAAGCATGATTTGGTATTTGACATCTGACAACTGAAGTATTTGACATTCTGATATTTTGATATTTTGTCTTTGAATACTTGTGACTGACTTGAGTTTTAAGTCCAATGTACCTTTTGAATTCAGTATAGCAAAGTAAGACAGGGTCGAGTAAGCACATTACGTTAGGGAAATTTAAAGCATGATTTTCTTACTGCAATTACAAGTCATACTGACACATAGGTTAGCTGAGACATGCCAGAAATTCCTCATTTTGTACTGT
This sequence comes from Protopterus annectens, assembly GCF_019279795.1. NCBI lineage: Eukaryota > Metazoa > Chordata > Ceratodontiformes > Protopteridae > Protopterus > Protopterus annectens. Next base: position 841,565,076 of record NC_056735.1, read on the forward strand.
ACAAGTTCTGATGCATTGAAGAAAATGAGAAGAAACAGTTCATACTGATGTGATCTAAAGAACTGTTATCCTAACTGCTGTAGTACATACAGTTTGCCTGGGAAGGACTATAAAAACTCTAGCAAGTCACAAATGATTACATGTGCCCGGTTATGAGAAGGGAATATCGGAGAAAAGGCTAGACATTACTTTTGACGAGTATTAACAATACCATCCGCATTATAATAATACACTGCCGTTAGTTATCTGCATATACAAATGCTTTTATTTCTTGTTTTTAGAAACATGTTGTCTCCCTGCAAATATTATTTACAACCTCTAGAAAATATAGTTCTGCTGTTAACTGTAGAATTTTCTGACTTAATGATGACTGTTGCTTTTTACATATGACTGTAAATGAGCCATCTGGTCCAGAATCTTTCCCAGCTATGTTATTTTATAACATATGTAAGCTCAGTTAATTCCAAGGGTTAGGCTAGCCATTCTACATCTCATGTCTTCAGAGAGGAAAGGTGAACTGGTTTATTTATTTATTCTTTATTTGTCTTTGTTAACCAGGAAGTCAGACTGGGTAATACCCATTTTCATAGGAGGCCCGGGGAGAAACGTTCAATTTGCATACATTGCACTATACTAAGTTTCAGTTCAACACAGAGTAGTTAAATTTCTACTTACATTTATACACAGACATTAGTTACATTTATTGCTTACTTACCTCTTTGTGGGATGCAATTGCTCTGCTAAAGGGTTGATCTGTGCACAGTGACTCAATTAAGAAGAAAACTGGAGTGAGGAAAAACAGGTGAAGTCTGAAACTGTCAAAATACACTTTAATAAAACTGAATTTAGAATAAAAATACACAAAAAATTAATTAAACAAAAAATTAAGTATTTTTGTCCCCACTTGGGGATTTCATCAGAATGCCCTTACTTACCCACATACTCTATACCCAAGTTTCACAATGGTTAAACCCAATTAGTGTTAGTTAATTAAACGATGTTTACAATTTAAATAAACATACGCTATAAAATGGTGTATCTATTCTAAACTGATAAAGAACTTTTTTTGCACTGAAAGTGAATATGTGTGTGTGTGTGTGTGTGTGTGTGTGTGTGTGTGTGTGTGTGTGCGTGTATATATATATATATATATATATATATATATATATATATAGGTTCACTTCAGAAGCTCAAAATACTGAAATCTCAAATGTCATTATCTCGAGCCCAGGAAGTGGAATCCACAAAACAACTTCGAATACTGGAAGTTTTTAATTTTGCGGTTTTACTACACACACACACACACACACACACACACACACACACACACACACACACACACACACACACACACACACACACACACCATCCACCACACAAGCACACACAATCACTCTACTACATGAAAGTAGGGGGGGCTGCACTCCCCACACCCCCCCCACTTAAATATTCTCACTCTGACGTCTCACTGCATACAAACACACACAAAACACCAACACACAAGCTTTCTCTTTGCACACACACATCACAGCAACAAAACACACTGACACACATCACAGCCCCTACCCAAATACCTTAACACACACACACACACACACATACCTGAATACATGACCATAGTGGAACTTTAGAATTGCGAAATTCAAAACCTCCGATATTCGAGGTTTTAAATTACACGCTTCTAAACGTTCGCTATTATGTGGATTCGGCTTCTTGGGCTCGAAATTCTGAAATTCGAGATTTCAGTTTTTTTGAGCTTCTGAACGGAACCCATATATATATATATATATATATATATATATATATATATATATATATATATATATATATATATATATATATATATATGTATCAGACACACACACATATACATACACACACACATGAAATGCACCAAAAGATGTCACATGAAGAGTACATCCTTACCTAAACTTTCTCAGTAATTTATATTGAATAAAATATAAATAAAATATTAAATAAACAATTGTGCATAAACCTTACAAATCTGTTATTAAAAAAATGTCATTTAAATCAATGATTCAGTTTATCATAGCTCTTAACTTAAGTGCTGGTTGCAAGGTTATACTATCATTTAAACCTGGGGGGAGATATTCAACTAAATGTGCCATATCTTTATATTATATAAGACTTAAAATAATGCCAAGATAATTTACTTTTCAGTTTGGCATTCAAGTGCAATATATTCAGCAATATTACAGAGAAACCAGCCATTACCCTGTCAGACTCTCAAAATTAACAGTAGTCTTTATAACTACATACTAGATCTGCATCACCTGATGAGATGTATAAATATCTATGCATTAGAGAATAAAGGAAAATATTTATCAAACAAATTCAAAAATGAGGAAGCACACAGCTCATGAGTGTGTGTAAGCTAAATGTGTGTGTGGGCACCACTAGGTTATTCATGTCCGTACACAAAACCAGACCCAGTTTAATAAAAAGGAGGTCTCAGAGCTTCCAGTTATATCCCAGTAAACATAATTACACTACTGTACCAAATGAGTGATTTCAACTGACTTGATGTTATCTTTTATTTGCATTTTTCCCGGTATGGTATAAGTTTTTTGGAGTGCTTCGTCTCCTGACAGTTTTTTTACTCCTGTTAAGTCTGGAACTTGAGATTTCTATCTCCTGGGTTTCTGCTGTCTTGGGCAATGCTTTCTGGTGATTAGTTGCCTCCATTAGGAATAACCAATGAATTATTTCTTCCCTTAGTCTGTTCTATTTCTTAATATATGAAGGGTGTAAAGGGTGTTCGTTTTCAGAGTATGATGGTTAATTGCTGAGGGCCCGTGTATGTTGCAGGGAAATGTAGCAATCTTTTCCATACTAGTTGATAGGTTGGAACACCTCTTACCTACATCATAAATCTGTGAATGGCAGTGTGAAGCACTTATTTGCATTTCTTTTATATAACATCTCACTACAAACCGGGTCTATCAAACCTTGGTACTAATAGATATTAACTAAGAAATCACGCAAGCATGGGGAAGGAGAAAAGGAACAGTCTGAAATTATGTAAGTAGAACTGCTACACTGTTATGTCATGTCCGTAGGATTATTATTTTTCTCAGTATCACAAGTGCACTTACAGAGTTAGCATTCTACACATAAGGAAGAAATACAGTGAATTCAATCATGTCAAAGCTTTTTTGTAACTACTGAAAACACATCTGAGGTTTTATCAATATTAAAATGTCCCTAAGTCTGTATTCTGCTAACACTTATCATGCATTTTCTTTTCTGGTAGGTCATTATGTAACACTTTCTCTTTCAGCCTTGCCATAGGCGCTGGAACCATAGGGCAAGGGGGAGGAAGTGCCCCCCCCCCCCATTTTTACATCTGCAAGACCTGTAAGGACTCATGCGGGCATTGCATGCTAATTAAACACAAAAGTGCATGGAAACAACTACCTGATCACATCAAGCCTGTTAGCAGATCAGTAAGGACAGGTATTTATGTGTTTCCCCCAAGGCTGTCCATTTATTTATTCAGTAGCTGGTGTGCTCCATTTATTTATGTAAGTAGCTGGTGCTTCGTTTAAATTTGCGTAAGTAGCTGGTGCTTTGCATTGTTTATGTAAGTAGCTGGTGCCCCATTTATATTTTTGTAAGTAGCTAGAGCTCCATTTTGTTTATATAAGTAGCTGGTGCTCTGTTTTGTTGTTTATATAAGTAGCTGATGCTCCATTTTTTCTATATAAGTAGCTGGTGCTCCGTTTATATTTATGTAAGTAGCGTAGCTGGTGCTCCATTTATATAAGTAGCTGGTGCTCTGTTTTGTTTATATAAGTAGCCGATGCGCCTTTTTGTTTATATAAGTAGCTGGTGCTCTGTTTTTATTTATGTAAGTAGCATAGCTGGTGCTCCATTTATATAAGTAGCTGGTGCTCCTTTTGTTTGAATAAGTAGCTGATGCTCTGTTTTGTTTATATAAGTAGCTGGTGCTTTGTTTATATTTATGTAAGTAGCTGATGCTCCATTTTGTTTATATAAGTAGTATAGGTGATAGGTTCATAGGTTCATAGGTAGGTACTAGGTTATCGGCCCAAGGGCCTAAGTAAGCCAAGCCAACAAGGTTCCCTGTCTTACGGCACCCAATAAAGTTATTTTCCTGTGCCCCTGTCGAGCAGAGCCACAAAAGTGATCCCTGGGGTGTATTTCCTATTTCCCATCCATTCATCAAAATTTTTCTTGAAGATTGCTAATGAGGAACTTTGCTTGACATAGATGGGTAGCTTGTTCCAGAGTATGGGAAGTCTCTGGGACAGGAATCTATCCCTCCAGCTTATCCTGTTTATGTGGTGACAAGGTTTAGTTCTCTAGAGTGTGTAGATTGGAGGGATTGGGATTTCTTTAGGTATAGCATGTCCAACAGCTCTGGGTTTGACATAGCTTTATATGTCAAGCAAAGATCACCTCAGAGCAGGCGATATGCTACAGAGTAAAGCTGGAGTTTTTTGAGATGGTCAGTATAGGGCATCTGTTTGAGGCCAGTAATCCTCTTTGTATGGTACTTCTGTGGCCTTTCCAGCTGCTGCAGATGTCTTTTGAGGTACATTCCAAAAGGGGCATTGTACTCTATAATGGGTCTAATGAGTGTCGAGTATAGGGGAACAATGACTTGTTTTTCCTGGATGAGAACCCTTTTGTGATGAAGTGTGCCACATAAAAGGATTTCCTGACTACTGTGGTGATGTGATTATCAAAGGAGAGATGACTGTCCACCTGGGTCCCAAGGTCTCTTATCACACATTCGGCATTAAGTAGACTAATGCCTATGTGGTAGTTCATGGGTACAGACTTTTTACCAAAGGGGATGACAATGCACTTTTTGACATTGATCTTGAGGCCATCGCTCTAACACCAGGCATCTGTGTCAATGAGGTCCTTATGTAGGATGTTCACATCATTTAGGGACTTGACTATGGCTCCTAGTTTGCAGTCATCTGCGAACTTCATTAGCCAAAGGCCTTCTGTGTTAGCCTGTACTTCAGAGAAGTAGATACCAAACAGGAAAAATCCCAGGACTGAACCCTGTGGTACTCCACTTATCACTGGATAGAAGTCAAACTTGGAGTTTGCAACTTTTACAGTGTGGGTTCTGTCAGTAACCCAGTTGGCAACCCATCTTGTAATGTAGGGATTTATACCTAGTTTAGCAAGTTTAGCTATAATTCCAGAATGAGGGATGGTGTTGAAAGCCTTGGCGAGGTCAAGATAGGCTGTGTGAACCACCTTACCCTCTTCTACGTCTTTGGTGACTGCCTCAAAGAAGTTGATCAGGTTCAGGAGGCATGATCTGCCTTTCACAAACCTGAACTAGGTGGGGTCTAGAGTTTGGAGGTTACCAATATAATTTTTTATTAGTTCCATGATGATACGTTCCATGGCATTACAGACCAGGCTCATCAGGCTAATAGGGTGATAGTTCCCAGGATCAGTGGTGGCTCCCTCTTTGAGGAGTGAGATAACTGTGGCTGAGCGCAATTCAGTGGGCTCAAAACCTGATGTGAGGCTATGATTGAACATGGTGCATAGGTGGGAGCCAGTTCATTCTGAAGTTCATGTGAAATGCAGCCTGGAATGGTGTCCGGTCCCATGGATGCTGTGTTTTTGGCTTTAGAAAGTGCAGCCTTTACCTGCACAGGTGTGATTACAGGGACACTGCATTCTTCCTCTATAGATATGGGCCCTATAGCGGGTGAGAGGGGTTAAAGTTAGCACTGACCCTAGCTGCCAAAATGTTGGCAATATCAGTTGTTTCTGTAATTTTCGTACCGTTGTGCTGTAACTCAGAGGAGATCTGGGTGTTGCCATTGAGATACTTGACATAATTATAGAATGCTTTGTGGTTATCCTTAGAATCAGTGGTGATTTTGTTTTCATAGCTAGCTTTGAAGAATCTTATAAGGGATCTCAGCATCTTACTGAGGCTGACCAGGGAGCTCTTACACTCATGGGATTTACTCTCTTTTGCAACACTTTCTTCCTTCTGTTGTAGAGTTTGTTTATGGCAGGGTCTATCAGATTGGCTTCCTTTTTTTGGAAGATAGCATTTTGATTCTGTTTGGGATAGCACAATCCATGCACTCATGTAAGTGCTTATAGAGTGCATTTGTGTAGGATTCAGCAGTCATAACTGTATTGTCCATCTGCATGGGTGTCATGAAGTTCACCACTTCTGTCATAAGAAGCATGAAGTTGGCTTTGGAAAATATTTTTACCATGGTTTCCTTAATGGGGGGTGGGGGCAGGATGTGGATATCTAGGGTGATTAGCTTATGGTCGGATCTCACCAATGAGGAGTTGACTTCAGGTGTGGAACACCAGTCACTCATGTTGGTAATAACTAGGTCTAGGATACTGTTGCCCCTGGTGGGGGTGTGGATAAGTTGATCCAGGGCATTGGAATTTATGAATTCCAGAAAGCGTTGATCGAAGGAGTTGGTACATGAGTAGTTTTCTCAGTTAATGGTGGGGTAGTTGAAATTGCCTGTTATTAGGGTGTTTGGTTGAACCCTAATATTTTCCAGTATATCAAGAAAAGAGGAGTGGGAATTCTGGGGCATGGTTGGAGATCTGTAGGAAGCTACAATTTGGATTGTAGTTTTGCCCAGAGTTATTTGCACTTGGATAACCTCGGATGCATTATGCTGAGTAACTACCCTGGAGGTATGGATATCCTTAATGAATATGGACACATCTCCGCATTTGGTGTTCCGGTCCAGGTTAGATGTCCAAAAAGTGTGGTATATGTTAGCCTGGTAATGCAGGGGTGCTCTCTGGATGCTTGAACCAGGTCTCAGTCACTGCACAGATATCGGTGCTCTCCATTTTAAGGAGTGTCTCGATAGGGTGCATTTTGAGATTTAGACTTTTAGCATTGAGTAGCATTATCCTCAGTTTTTGCTTGCCTGTTCCTGTTATGGTGGTGAATTTGTCATTTGAACCTTGCCTAAAAAAGGCACTATAGGGATGGCAAGAGCCTTAGCTGGTATCCAGAATCCCATGGGTGACAGGTGCAGGACATCTCTGGCAAAGCATCATGGTCTGTTGACCATGTTGTCTCATGCAGACAGATACTGGATCCCCTTAGAATGACACCAGAGGCTTAGCCAATCGTTGAAGTCAATCATTTTGTCCTTGCACTGTGGTATCATTCTGGGCGATGGCCGGATGCTACTCAGGGCTAAGGTCATACCTGTCTGGGCTACAAGATCGGAGAGCTCTTCCATGTCTCTTTTCATGTAGTCCAGGGAGGTATGTCTCAGGTCGTTCACACCAACATGGACAATGACAGAATCATATTTGTACTTGTGGAGTGACCTGAGTGCGTGGGCTATGTGGTGGATCCTGGCACCTGACAGGCAGATGACAATAACCTTCTCCTTGTTTATCCTAGTGAGTGGGACATCAGTGTGCCTGCCTATAGAGTCATTTATGACTAGTGTGTTGGGTATATTGTTTTGCCTTATGGGCTGTGATTGAGTGGCACACTGAGTCTGTGGGCTATGTGTCATTTGTGTTGTGTTGGGGGGGCGGAGGTTGCTTGCATTTCTGCTTTGGAGGTCTGTGTTGCTTGAGCAGATTATTATTGAAAGCCTCTGTGAATGTTTTTGCATTTCTATGTGTGGATTTTGGTGGTGTAGGTTTAGTGGGACTATGTGATGAGTGTGGTGTGATGCAAGTGTTTCCTCTTGACTGTCAAGCTCAGTCTTGGATGGAAAGAGTTTTACCTCCATTTTGGCTAGATAAGTGCATCTCTCACAGTTTGTAGTGTTGGGTGGTAGGAGGAGAGAGTTGTCTGTGTACATGAGGCAATTGCTACATTGCCCCAAGATGCCCATATTCATCAGATAGACAGGATAGAACACTGGGAGCTGACCCCCGGACATGCCTGAATAAAAAATATTTTCCTCTAGACAAGTGAGGAAAGTGAGTACAAGAGCTGTTTTTCTCTAAGCAAGTGAGGTACGTAAATACAAAAACTGTTTTCCCCTAGGTAATGAGGAAGGTTGAGTGCTGTAGTAATTTGTAGCTTATTTGGTGCTTACAAAAAGTTATGAACAAGTGTTTTGCATGAATAAGTAAATTCAAGTTCTAAAACAAAGAATCTGTATCTGAACTAGACTAGTTACAGGAAAGAAACAAGCGCAAATGCGGTCTTTTAAATCAACAAGTTGAGAGAGATGGACAAATTGCCCGAATGGCCAATAACTACAATTTCTGGGCTAGAAACAACTCCTTATGTGGTAGATAGGTTACCTATTGCTTACCACTCCCACTGATAAGCTAGCTGGCTTCCCAACACAGAAAGGCTTGGAGATCTCAGGAGCTTACAGTCCTGGATACAGCAAATCTTTATCTGGACTAGACTAGTTACAGAAAAGTCAGGGGGGTGACAAGTGCAAATGTGGGCTTTTAAATCAGAAAGTTGAGAGAGATGGAAAAACTGCCTAAACAGCCAATAACAACAATTTGTGGGCCAGAACCACTCCTTATGTGGTAGATAGGTTACGTAGTGCTTACCACTCCCACTGATATGCTAGAAAGCTTTCCTCCAACACAGAAAGGCTTGGGAGGCTCAGTAGCTTACAAACAGTCCTGGATACAGCAAATCTGTATCTGGACTACACTAGTTACAGGAGGGGGGGACAAGTGCAAATGTGGGTTTTTAAATCAGGAAGTTGAGAGAGATGGAAAAACTGCCAAACGGCCAATAACTACAATTTCTGGGCCAGAAACCACTCTGTATGTGGTAGATAGGTTACCTAGTGCTTACCACTCCCACTGATAAACTAGCAGGCTTCCCTCTAACACAGACAGGCTTGGGGGCTCAGAAGCTTGCAAACAGTCCTGGATAAAGCAAATCTGTATCTGGACTAGACTAGTTGCAGGAAAGACAGGAAACAAGCATATTTTTGTTACAGTTAACAGTAAAGCAGAACACAGGGAGATTCTAGCAAAGTTTTTTTTTTTTTTATTTTTTTTTTGTAAAGGAAAAGAAGAAAGGAGAAGCAGAAGATAATTCAAGGTTAGGAAACTAAGTGGGTTGGCCTTCTCAAATGTTCTCTCTGTATTAGGCAGAATGAGTTAATGACACTAGATCGGGAGGAGTGTCCCAGATCAAATTTACAGTAGGGGCGGGCAACTGCAAAACACAGTGAAACTAGCTAAAAAGATTTTACAAACAGTGTGATAGTAAAAACCTTATTTATCAGGCCCTGTAAGGCAGACAATTTTAGTTCAGCCATGCAGATTAGTGAACAGGAAGCCATGGTGGTGCAGTGGTAACGTTGTTGCCTCACAACAAGAGGTTCTCCCATTCAATTCTCATCTGGAGCACCTTCTGTGTGGAGTCTGCATGTCTTCCGTGTGGTCGAGTGGCGTTTGAAAGACATGCATAGAATGGGTGTGCCTTCGCTGAAGGTTGGGCATTGAGCTGGCACCTTGGCACCCGTAAAAAATCTACTGCCAATCATTGGCTGACTGGAGTTCCACTGTGGCAAACCCTAACTGGGAAAAGCTGAAAGAAGAAGAAGAACAACAACATGCAGATTAGTGAATAGCAACAAGGTACAGTAAAAAAATATGCTGCAGTCAATAAAAAGTGCTATATATAAATTGCTAGAAGCAATAACCAGTAAAAATAAGCAAAAAAAATATATAATACTTATTGTTATATATCTCAGATCAGAGTTGTAGTCAATGCTCCTCTACCACTCAGGTCAGTGTGTATAGACAGAAATCCTCTCAAAGTTAGGGCTTAAATACGAGATGATACAACCTTAAACAACTTTTTTTTTAAAAAAAGCTCAAAAGAACCAATGAGTGCTTACTCCAAGCCCTAGACCATCCAACCTCCACCATCCAGCAGCCAATCAACACAATCCTGCCACAAAGGTAAAGAAAAGCTTCTGCTAATTCAAGATGGGCTGAGCATGCGCTCAGAACAACCACTGCAAAACAAACAGGACCAGAGACAGCAAATCCGAACTGGGACAATACTATAGCTACTAGTCTGCTCTCTTTTAGACAGTAAACACTGCATAAATGTTTATCACAGCAGAAGAACAGCAGTGAGCCACAAAATGAACGTTTTTAAACAGATAAAGGAGCAAGGAGACTCTACAGCATGTTTTTAACTACAAACAAATCAGTTATATGATACTCCTTGGCAGGAAATCAGAACAAACAAGCAGGTGCTTAGCAAGTAGAGAAAATTTGCAGTTAATACCTTTCACACAAAGAAACTAGCTAAAAACCTTTACAAACAGTGTGTCAGTAAAAACCTTATTATCAGGCCCTGTAAGGCAGACAATTTTAGTTCAAACATGCAGATTAGTTAATAGCAATAAAGTACAGTAAAACGTATGCAGCCAGCAATAAAAAGTGCTATATATAAATTGCTAGACGCAATAACTAGTAAAAATAAACAAAAAAAACAGGATACCTATTGTTATATATCTCAGATCAAAGTTGCCATCAATGCCCCTCCTCTACTCAGCTCAGTGTGATAGTCCATTTTGTAGTTTATATAAGTAGCTGATGCAATCCCGCAGTAGTGGTGCTGTGATAGCGTTGTCACCTCACAGCAAGACACTGTCCCATTCGATTCTCAGCTAGAGCATCTTCTGTGTGGAGGCATGCGTGAATGAGTGTGCCTTCATTGAAGGTTGTGCGTCATGGCTGGTAACTCGGCACATAAAAATCCACTACCAAACATTAGTGGATCGGAGTTCCGCTGTGGCGACCCCTAACCAGGATAAGCCAAAAGACACAACAATATAAGTAGCTGATGCTCCATTTTGTTTATATAAGTAGCTGGTGCCCCATTTTGTTTATATAAGTAGCTGGTGAGCGTGTGTAAAATACCCCAGTTACATTTAACTGGTGGTTAGAATTTCTGGTGCTCCATTTTGTTTATATAAGTTGTGTGTCTCCTGTTACATTTAACTGTTGGTTAGAATTTCTGGTGCTCTGTTTTGTTTATATACGTGTTGTGTATGTATTTCTGAGGCTCAAACCCTTTACCTTAGGTACAGGCACCTGCATTCTCTACCCACAAGCCCACTTGTGATTCAGGAAGTTTAGTCCATAGGTCTCAACTGTTTAGATTTGCACAAAATATTTGGCTCATACTTTTGGTCTGTTCCTCTTACAGTTTGTAGTTTTCTGGCAAATCATTGAGAATGGAATTCACTGAATAATGATAGTCCTTTAAGTTTCGGTCTTCCTATCTTTTTTGGAAACACATGGTTTCACAAAACACTATTTTAGCAAATTTCTAAGATTATACAAGCAATATTTAAAATGTGTCACAGGTTTTGAGCCTTTGCCCCCCTCCAAACAAATTTTGGCTTTTTCCAGATTTCTTTTGCTGTGAAATTGAGTGATTCACTTATGCCACGTGGGTGGTACAGTGGTAGTGCTGTCACCTCTCAGCAAGAAAATATCTGGCTTGATTCTTGGCTGGGGTGTCATCTGTGTGCAGTCTGTATGTCCTTCCTGTGTTTGCGTGGGTTTCTTTTGGGTGCTCCAGTTTCTTCCCATGTTACAAATGCATGTGTCTGGAGCATTTCTCCCTGGGCATCTGCTGAAAATTGGTTTTGTTCCAAATTGGGTTTTCGTGTTAAATAAATAAATAATTTTACAAGGAGCTGAGAGCTTTAGGGGAAGAGAAGTTTAGTACTGTTTATTCCAAGTCTGTTTGCATTGTTAGTAGCACAACAGGTAGTATTTTGATGCAAAAGGCTCTGGGTTCTACTACCACAGTATGCAGATGGATCGCTGGTACTGTACTGTGTTGTAATTTAAAGGGAGTGGATGCTGCAGTCCTGTGAATGCCCTCCTTTGGAGGCATTACCTAGTAACTATGAACTTGTTATCAGTTTGCCATCCGTTCCCTATTGCAATATTACTAGCCTATCATTTTTTAATGTAACATAGGCAAATTATTCTTCAAGGGCAACAGCCACTTTTTTGTAGATGAAATAATGAAATATAAAGTTGTTTCCTAGCAGCAAACTCTTCAATAGTTACAGATCCCTTTAATGTGGAACTATTTAGATGACTTACATCTGCAGAGATTTTGCATATTTACTGATATTGCTGGATTGTAATGACAGATGTCTGAGTGGCCTTTTAAGATTGAAATTTTCTGAAATGGGTAGTTTTGTCATTATTGGTTCATACATTTTGTTTCATTGCTTACTAGAAGACTGTTCAAAACTACAAATTTAAAACACATTCTAACAACTGATGCTGTATTATACAAGGAATATAATTTAATACAATCAGGAAGGTGAATCAAAGAATGCATTCATGTATGCATGGCCCTAAAATGTGGTTGAAAACAGCCCAGAGGAAAGTGTGAAAGGCTGCAAATCATGGGCACATTTTAAGCTTTAGTCTTGTTACCTAAGCAATGGATGAAGGTAAAACAGTTCACACCACATTACTTTGACCTGGCCAAGCCTTTTGACACAACACCTTACTCACGTGTAGTACAAAAGATGAATAATGTAGGAGCAAACACTTGCATCACTAGTGGATTGCCAACTTGCTCACAGGATGCAGGAGATCAAAATAGGGGAATAGACTAGTCACCAATGGAGTCCCCCAGGGTGCTGAGACTTTTTTCTGTTTGGCATATACATCTCAAAAGTAAAAGGAAATACCAAAGGGCTTTGGCTGACTAAGTTTGAGTTGACTGCAAGCTAGGAGCAGTTATTGAATCCCTAAATGACTCAACCATCATGCAGGAAGGTTTATCCCAAATAATAACTGGTGTCAGAATCATGACAATGCCCTCTGAGAACTGACCCAATTGTTTGGCATTTGGAAACTTGTGTGCACAGTGACCTACCTTTTGATCAATGTGTACCTAGAGTCATAAGGACACCTTTCTATATTGCACAGCTTATAAACAAATTGATTGTGACTAGATCTAGAGATGTTGTTGTCCCCCTTTACAAAGCTCTCATTAGGTGAATCATTTTGTATAATGCCCACTTTGGCATGTATCTGTGCAGCCCCATGCAACAATTGGAATACCTTCAGAGATACCTCACTAAAAGGATACAAGTCCTAAACAATAGGTCTTGCATGGACCACCTCAAAGATTTATTATTATACTCAGTATCCTATAGAGTGCTTAGAGGTGATATGTTTGGCATACAAGGCATCCTCTGACCTAATACAGATGGACCTAATGAACATCAGCAAGTCAAATGGCATCAGAAATACTCAGTCCAGTTATCTAAACTGAATGCTGTGGATACTATCCATACAAATAAAACAAAGCTCATTTGTCCATATTCAAATGCAACTTGGATCTAAGGATGGGTAATAGAAAATGTACTCCAGGATTGCCCCTTATGCCACCAATGGATAGATGCAGTTTCTAAATGCTGCATCTCTTACAAGCGTCCACTCAAGTTATCTATGGTATGACCACAGTTATTCTCACTATGGCTAATATACAATTATCAGCCATGGGAAAGGTAAGACCAATCAGAAAATGTTAATTCAAGCACCAAAAGGGAATTGGCTAAGCTTAAAATGTCCTCCAAGTGAACCTATGTTGTGGTAGTAAATAGTTATAAAAAACTGCCCATTTTAGATCACTAAGTGCCCCTCTCACCCTCCATCCCCCATTCTTCAACAGCTTCTGGCACCTATGAGCCTTGTTATCTTAAATACCCTCAAATATGGCTAATCTATACATTTACATTTCTAGCACCATCAATTAATTTAAACTAATACAAATAATATTTCATTACAAATCTTAATTACACATTTCCTGTTGCTTTATGGTCCTGGGTTTACAGTACTGTTTCTTTCTTCTCTCAACATATGACATTTCCCATGAGAAATATGTGCAGCTGCCACTAAGTGAATCCACTAATTTAATTACATTTTACTCTAATATAATGTTGAAGATTTGTTTACTGTGTAATAATTTATAGTAATATTCCATATTCACATTTCCCATATTTGCATGTGCATTTGATATATAGTGTGTTATTAACTGATGGATGGATATATATACTTTTTGACAAATGTCTGATTTGCAATTATGTCTGTTTGATAGTTCTGTTCCTTTAAAAACAGTGTTGTACATATTTATTTCAGCACTATTTTTGCTTTCTCATTGTTGCTTTAAAAACTTACCTTTGATTTAGAGCTGTTTTATACTTGTGTAGGTTAGGTTGATTATTGTTTTCTTTTATTATTGTATTTTGTATTCTGTTATTACAATTTGGTCCAGATTATGACTGAAAGGGATACCTGGACCAAATAACAGAACATGTTAATACATTTCTATAAATGAATAAATGAATAAAAGAGCATTATTTAATGCAATGGATCTCTAAAGAGCTACATGGCTGCTCCAATCTAGGAAAAAATCCAAATGACAAAGAACTCTGTACATTATTTCAATATTGGTTCCAAATCATTTATTTATTTACTTATTTCTTTACTTTATTTTTTTAACATTTTGATAAACTTCTATAGGAACCTAACTCCAGCACAGTCAGCTTTTGTAGCTTTCTCTGTGGCACCAGGTGGGCCAGGGTTCTAATCTAGCACCCACTTACACTGCATTAGAAATTAAAGAGGCATTTAATTAATTAATGTAAAAGGTTCAGTGGCCTTCTCTATCTAGCCTCACACTCTCCGCAGTTCACAACAACACCTTCTACAAATGTATATGTCCTATAAAAATATTGGTAAACTCCTCTACAGCTACTCTGTGGCCAACACTTGGAATAAGCTCCCTCTCAGTATTAGACAAATCTCCTTCAAAACTATACTTAAGAATACCCACCGTTCAACTTGAACTAGCTCTTGTAATGATCCTACATAGTATCTACCCCTACTCTACCAATATTATGGTACTAACATCTTATATATTTGTCACTGTATGTAACTTTGACCCCTATGATATTGAACTTGCAAAATTGTTTCTCATCTGCTTGCACATCTTACACCTACACATACCTCTAATGGTATTTTTCCTAATTATGTATATTGCATTTCTACTATCATGTTGGCTCTGCTCACTATTATACACATTGTACATTTTATTTTTCATAGGCTATATTGTCAAGTGTACTTCTCCTTGCTATGTACAAACCTCTGTACAGTAACTACTTGATTCTATTTTCTGATTGTATATTGTCAATAAGTATGTATCTTAGCCTATGTATAATCCTACATACAATGTTTAATACTATTACTGTTAAGGAGCTTTTCTCCTTGGGTCTTCACTGAAAAGGGGCTACTGGCCCAGTCAGATTAACCTGGTTAACAAATGTCAAATAAATAAATAAATAATAATTTTTGGATTCACTGTAATCAATCAACTACTTGCTCAATCACTCTCTTTCTTAAAGTCACATCTGTACATTTCTGTTATGTGATACTGTGATGCCCTACTACTGTGTCACCCCACCTACAACCACTGCTACCCACAGAGTTTTCAAGGCAAGGAAGGGAAACTGATGTAGGATACCAGGTCTTTCTTCTTTATCACACTTGCATGCACTTAGAACTCATCTACTTTACCACTGTTTGGACAATGTGGGGGGAAACCAGAGCCTGGAGAAAACCCATGTGAACACAGGAAGGACATGCACACTCCACACACTTCTCCATAAATATGTCATATCACTAAAATGTTGATTTTTTTTTTTGGAAATAGACTTTCAGAAGACAATAAGAAGAATCTGTCTTAAACCTCTGACATTTGGCTTTAGCTCTTCCATACTCTGAGTTTCTGTAGAAGTACCATTTGAGCCTCTGTGCTACCATAGTGTTTTTTTAGCCAAATCAATGTCTACATCATTTTATAAGGTTTTATTGAATCAGTTTCAGGATACTGCATTGCCATCTTTATAGTTCACAAAACAGTATGACTTTTGGTTAATGTAAAATATTAAACTGTCACTTCATTGGAAACACATTTCATGTTTTTCAGAACAACTCTAAAATAATTAATGGTATTTAAAATTTGTCCCGGTCCCCTTCAATAACATGCATTACATCAAATGACATTTGATGACCTTTATTAAATTTCCATAACATAGCTTTGATCACCAACTTTATTAATTACAACTATTCATGGTATAATTGATTCTAAATACAGCATAACATCCTTGTAATGTTAATCAGGGCAGCGTTCCTACTCACCCTGCCCCAGTAAGCAGCGTCCATACCTCTACTCACTTACTTTACTTATGAAGCAGCATCCCATCTCACTTCAATGTTAATCAGGGCAGCATACCTACTCACCCTGCCCAACAAGCAGGGTCCATACCTCTGCTAACTTACTTTAGTTATGAAGTAGCGTCCCATCTCACTTCATACACCATCCATTGAATTACCTTCCACCACATAAGCACCAGCCTTACCTCAGCTTGCTTATCTATTCAGCAAGCTTCCTCCAACTACTCATTTCCTTTCCCCAGATCATTGAAAGGAACATCCAAACATCAGAGGGCAAACAGAAGAGGGCAAGCCTATCCCTCTTCTCCGCCTACCCCCCTGATAAATAACCCTACTCCCCACCAACAAAAAGAGGGAGGGTGGGTGGGTAGCAAGTTCACGCCAAAATGTGATTGCTTCACCCAACTACACTAGACTAAACCTCTTAAGCCCCTCCCCATCATTATCTCATTTCCTTCCAACTATCCCTGCCTTCACTTAACCCTTTCACCTCCCCAATCCACTTAACTCTCCTTAATATTAACCTAATCTCCCTATGAAGATGTCCCGGGACAACTTAGTTTGTTGCCAAACTTAATTTGTCCCGGTCCCCTTCAATAACACGCATCACACCAAATGACATTTGATGACCTTTATTAAATTTCCATAACATAGCTTTGATCACCAACTTTATTAATTACAACTGTTCATGGTATAATTGATTCTAAATACAGTGTAACATCCTTGTAATGTTAATCAGGGCAGCATACCTACTCACCCTGCCCCTGTAAGCAGCGTCCATACCTCTACACATTTAATTTACTTATGAAGCAGTGTCCCATCTTACTTCAGTGTTAATCAGGGCAGCGTACCTACTCACCCTACCCACAAGCAGGGTCCATACCTCTACTCACTTACTTTACTTATGAAGCAGCGTCCCAACTCACTTCATACACCATCCATTGAATTACCTTCCACCAAATAAGCACCATCCTTACCTCAGCTTGCTTATCTCTTCAGCAAGCTTCCTCCAACTACTCATTTCCTTTCTCCAGATCCTTGAAATGAACATCCAGACATCAGAGGAGGAACAGAAGAGGGCAAGCCTATCCCTCTTCTTCACCCACCAGCCTGACAAGGCTGTTCCCCCTCCCTTCTACCCAAAATTGTTCAATCCACTTCCCATAAAGAGAAAGGGTCAAGCCAAACATCTTTTGGTGTACCCATTATCAGTAAAGCACCTTAGAATCCTGTCATAAAACCCTTTGCCATGCCATCGCTGAAACACACCCAATGAACTAAATAAAGTAGGATTACCATGACCCCGTTGTAACACCAGTACCTCCACACCAAGATAACACATACCCTTTTAGCCCGCTGCCTTCAAGGCTGAAATCATGGCTCAAACTGAATGTATTAACAGCCTATAACCACAAAAAGACACAAACGATAACCCCTTGAACTCAAGACGGCACCCAGTGAAACTAATAGCAAGTCTCACATCCAAACCCTGTTAACTGTAGCATATCACCCTAACCCTCCCACTACCCAGTTCTATATGTGCAACAACTCCATTACTGTAGGGAACAGTCTAACCCCAACTTTAATGTCCTACCTTAGCTACCTGTCCTTTAATGTCCTACCTTAGCTGGCAAAAACCAGCACCCCTTGACCTAGTTCCCGAAAACCCACCTATGCTCAGCAACAAAATACTCTACATACCCAGCCATAAACACCCCCAATTCACTCATTACCTAACCATTCTTAACTCCTATTTGTCCCTGGCCTTTCCCCTGGAGGGCTCTTTCCTTATATTACCTAAACCACTAGTAGGCAATTAAGACCTGTTCTACTGCAGCCTTATCCTGCAACCAAGCTTCCTTTAAACCTTCTGACTCCCCTGTAACAACACACAGTTTTAAAATTACCCCATGAACTGCCTACCTACCATGCTTCTTAAAGCTCTACTCACAAAACTGACAAGAGCCATAGGGCTTTAGCCTAATAAGTCCTGTGCTCCTATGAATGTCGTAACTCTACTCATCCTCACACTCTCCACAAACCATCCCCAACTTTTTCCTCTTTGGCCCCCCCTACCTACCTCTTCCTTACTTACCTCCTATACCAATGCAAACACAGAGGTCTAATATACCTTAATAAGGTGATTACTCTGACCCACCTTGTGCCACATTCCGGTGGCAAAACATCCATCCTATCTAAACGTTTCCTTTCAGATCCCCTTTCCAAGCCACTGCATGATGCCTTCTTTCAGCAATTTTAGTCAGCAACTGTTGCCACTTTCTGCTCCCCATATGTAACCTCTTCACTCACCACTGCTTCCATCATCTGCGAATTCCTTGTGTATCACCACCACTGGTACTCGGCACCACCATCTAATGACTCCACCACTCAATCAACACCAAAGCATGATCATCTGCGAACTCACTGCATCTAACCACTGGAACTCGGCATATCATTATCTACAAAGAAAAGGACAAAATTAAACCCTCTAATAGGAATGTGAAAGCTCCACATTATACCGACCTATTCCAAACTACAGCCATAGCATTCCAAGACCCCATCTGCAAGAAAGAAAAAGACATATAAAACATCCAAAATACATAACGCATTCCAAGACATCTTCAAGGACAAAATATAATAAAAGTAAACCCCACACCTAAAGGGACCTATCCCTATCCACAAACCAGGTAACTTTACAATTCCAGTCCACCAAAGCTGTTGACCATGCTACACCTAAAGAAATCCCAATCCCTCAGCGCCACACTCTCCGGGGATCTAAACCTTGTCATCACCATGAACAAAACATGCTGGACAGATAGGTTCCTGATCGAGAGACTCTCCATACTCTGGAAAAGACTGCCCATACATGCCAAGCACAGTGCCTCTTTTGTCCTCTTCAAATATAACTCTTAATTAATGCCATCATTAAGTGAATGCAATACCCCACCTTCCCCCAAGAGTCACCAGCGTTAGGATGGACCGAGAAGGCCAGATCACCGAGCACGAAGATTCAATCAAAAATATTTTTTTTTTTTTTTTATACGACTGCCACCCAAAGTGCTCTCTAATGTAATTACCATCCACTCTAGTTACCCAACCATAAGGCCAGTTACCATACAACTGTCAGTCATTCAGAGTAGATTCAGACTTCCCTTGTAACATCCATAGGACTTGTTAACGGGAGAGATTTGTATTCATCTGTGGAATGCATTCTCTCTCCACTCAGAGTACATCATTATCCCTTCTCAAACACAACCTGGTTAACTGGATGGGAAACAGAAAATACACCCATGTGAAAGAAAAACAGCCCTTCCCTCTCATCGATACTCCATTCTTCTAAACAATTGTTGTACCGACAATGCACACCCAGTCAGCAATAATTATAGTCAGCAAATCCAAAATGAAAGAGATCTGCCATTGTGTGAACAACCAAACTCAATCCTAATTTTTTTTTTTTTTTTTTTTATCATCCAGCAGCAGAACCCCCCCCCCCAATGATCACCACTCCAGGTGGCATCACAAACATCCCCACAACTTAGTCCCATGCCATTCAGGAGCCAACAACTGTATAGCCCAGTGTCAGTAGTCAGCAAGGCGACTTTAGAATGACCCCAAACAAAATCACCAAATAATAACCTTCATATGATTCAAAGACCCCTACTTCCCAACTTCCCAGAGCAAGCAGCCTAGCCAAGATAAAATAAAAGGGCAAAAGTCCAATACAAAATAATTTTAAGCATTGCTCTCACAAACGTGAACAGGTTTCAATTGTCCGTCATTATTTCTAAGTTTAATCTTAGTGAGTTGCCGCTAATATGCCATAAAACCAAATATGAGGTAAAATGTGGACATCCTGCAAAATTTGTATAGTCCCACAGCAAACCATCCACTAAAGCCAGAAACAATGGCACTAGATGCACCCCAAGACAATCCCCACAGACATCCCGTGTAGCTGGAGCCTGAAAATAGAACAGGAGAAATAAAAGTGGTACGAAAGCCCAAAATTAAATTTTTTTTTTTTTTAATATTGCTGTCACCAACCTAGAAAGTTTGTAATAACAGGTTTTACATTGGCATGTATTGTCAGAAGGATATGAGGCTTTTATTTCCTAACCGCAGTCTTAAGAATTTGCCACCAATAGCCAGAAATCAGCCTGTTATGAAAGCAGACCAAAGTTATGAAGCAAAGTGTGGACAGTCTAGAAATCTGTACAGTTAATAGGAATGCTGTGAATTCTTCCCCCCCGCGACAGCACCAACTACCAACAGTCAGCGTCCCCCCAATGGCAGCATCTGCGCAAAGAAAACCATGTCCCCAACCCACGAACAACATCCATACCGCTGTACACCTAATAGACTAGATGAAATCATGCCAAAGAATTCTTTGCAACCATTTCATATGACTATTTATGTATTGCATGTTTTGGCCAGAAGTCTGACATAGTGCAAAACATGAACATCAATGCATCTACCCTGTCACATACAAATGAAGACATCGTGCAGAGGACGGCCGGCACACACAAAACTGAACCTAACCATTACACTTATAAGCCCAGTAGAACAAAGGGGTTCTATCAACCTACCTTTGCTTTTTTTTTTAATACCAGAACCCATACGCATCTCTGCATGCAATGATAACAATCCTCAGGCCATCCCAACGATGCCGGATGACAAGCCCGAACTTTATAGGGATCACTGACAGAAAACCCATAATATTAATCTGTTGTATGCTGACCTGACTATGCCTCTCAACTGACCAACTTTGCAGAATGACAAGATTTTGGCTCATATTGATGGTCTTACTACATATTTGTTTACTTACAACACTACTAGTTAGCTCATAGTAGCTTCACCGTAAACTCCGTTTTTTTTTTTTGTAACCTTCTGGCTGTAATGCCAAGTTATTGTAGCAAGGTATTAACTTCTACTGCCTCTGGCACTCCTAGGCCACAATAATTTAACATACTAATGGTAAGCACTTAGCCTCTGTTATCTCCGTCAAGGAGGAAAGGGACATACCTTATCCGTCTCGAGCACTGGGATCAAGATACAAGTGGTTTCACTCTAGAGGTAACCTAAATATAGACTTTAACCTACAAAACTGTATTCTCAGCGTGAGACAATCATTTATCGTTTCTACAATGAACCAACCATTCCCAAAGTTAGTTTAAAAAGAACGGTAGTTGTCGACGCAAACCACACATGCGTCATAGCACCTCTTTCCCTTGCGTGGAACTCACAGCCCACGGAATGGCCATTTTGGCTTCCTCTAACCCCAAAACATTACTGCATTACTCAGTGACAAGGAAAGCCACCCAAGACCCGAAAGAACTGTTGAGAACAGGGGGCAAGATCTGTAAAGGGGCTGAAGAAACTGGCCGTCACCATGCCAAGTGCAACCCCCTTTTTTTAAATTTTTTTTTTTTAATCCCTCAGCCCGTCTGCAACTACCAAAATGCAGCATGGCCCTGCCCCCCAAGCCCTAACCCTGAACTACCAAGATACTAGCCAAATGGGAAAGGTAAGTAGACTCCCAAATCCGTAAGCAATTCACTCCTCTTAAAGGAAAGAGAACCGGTATTGTAAGCTGAGCAAAGCACTGTCCAAGATGAGCAACGCAAACTGCTCAACCAAATTTGCACTTAAACAGCATAAAGACAGCATAGACTCATAAAGCTGTATGAGTCCCGGAGCAAACAGGCACACCCCCACAGCAACGTTCCCTCCGTCACAAGCCATACCGCAGTAATTCTACTAAATTAACAAAGTTCTGCCCTAACTGGGCAGCAGCAAAGCCCCCCATTAGTAAGACTTCATCCTAGACCAGCCAACTGCCCATGCTTCCTCCCCAGACAAACCTTTTGTATCTACAAGACATATATAGGTCCTTTTTTTTTTTTTAATATAGTCAAGCTGTGTGGCAGATACGTTAAGTGGAAGGAATTTGCACTACTGCTTTAAAGTGAAATTACACTAGAATGAAAGCCCTTGTGGTACAACGTTCTGATGCACTCCAATATACAGGACCCACTCCCTTCATCTTTTAACCTACCAATGACAGCAAGTAATAGGAAATTCAGTCCCCTACTCAGCTACAACTACTGATGTCCTATAATAAAAAAAAAAAAAAAAAACACTTCTAATCCTGCCAAACAGCCAAAGGCCCACACTCAGCACCTCATTCCTCAAAAATATCCAAAGGTCTACTTATGTGATTACTAGCCTACCTCCGGTCGTCATGGACGTGATCCTGCACTTAGCAGGTTCACACCAAAATGTGATTGCTTAACCCAACTACACTAGACTAAACCTCTTAAGCCCCTCCCCATCATTATCTCATTTCCTCCCAACTATCCCTGCCTCAACTTAACACTTTCACCTCCCCAACCCACTTAACTCCCCTCAATATTAACCTAATGCCTCTATGAAGATATCCCGGGACAACTTAGTTTGTTGCCAAACTTCATTTAGTAATTGCTATGGGCATGTGTTTATAATTTATATACTGCTGCCTTCATTTAGTAATTGCTATGGGCATGTGTTTATAATTTATATACTGCTGCCTTCTTCTGTTAAAATTTCCAGCACTTTATAAAATAAAAGCATTTCAGCTGCATCAGAGCAAACACAGACTGTAATTCAGAAAGACTAGCACCAGTCATTAGCCCTTTTTACTGCTGGTGGTTACCAGTTCCCATTCTTAGAGAACCCTATTGTAGGGCATACTTAAAAGAAATACAACACAGTGGTGGTGTGTGTCTCTGGCCTACTGCAAATTCTAATTAGGCATTATGGGCAAATGGCTTTTGGTTAGTGGTTCTGTGCTCTTCCCCAGTAAGTGCTTTACACAGCTCAGTTATTCAAAGAATTGCTCATCTGTGTATATCCTTAAACCACTCACAGTACTTAGCTCAGCCAAAAGCTTATATTCACCCATTACTTTCAATGGGGAGACTGAGATAGAAGTAAGTGCTGGAGGAGGTTGTTGACTAGGTTAATACAACTATTTTCCCTCATTTCAGATGATACTCTGCTTTCTACAACACAGAATGACTTCTGCCCTAATTGTAGCACTTATATGGCCCTCCTTACATTCATAACCAGTATAAATCAAAAGAGAAATGAGTGAAACCTATTCTCTGCAGTTGTCTTTTACATATTGAAGGCTTTTGATTTCAGATTACTCACAAAACTGCTAAAACTTGTCCTCCTCATGCCTAGATACAGCCACACTCACTTGGTTTGCCAGCTACCTGTAATGCAGACAACAGGTTGATAAATGGCAAAAATAACAGCTCTCCTGTCTGTCCCATAACCCTGAGAATCTCTCGAGGCTCTAATCTAGTCCCATTCTTATTCAACATATTTGTGAATGACCTTATTTTAGGAAGCAGGCATGCAAACATATCCAATATGATGATGACTCCACTTTGATGTGTGTTGTTAAAAAATTGATACATTACGACAACTAACCTAGTATTCCTTTACATGTATCAAAACATAGTTATCTTGTTATCAATTTCTTCTACCCCATCAAAAACGTCAAAGGTCAGCCTATTTGCTCCAAAACAATTCTCTCTCTAGAAATCACACTTCAATGCAACCTCCCCAAACAGCATAAGATTGAACTAATATCCCACAGTAAGCTTCTGGGTGTAAGATCTGATGACAACACTGAATACAATGCATAAGATGTAAGAACAAAATCATCAAAAATTTGGAACCCTCTATAGGCTAAAACCTTACCTAACAGATAATAACAAAAAATACATTGCTTCAGCTTCATCTTTCCAAATTTCCTCTATTAGGCCTCTATTCTCATTAATATTTAGGCAATCCAAATATATCTCCTTTATCAGTGCTGCAATGAAGTAGCCACATTTTCTGCTAATGTGACATATAAATCTCAACAATGTGTAGCAATAATGCAGCTACACTGGCCAGAATTGCCTCACCTCCTGACTCTAATGACTTTCCACAATTAACCTTATTCATAGACCTGAAAAAATGCCCTAACCTAACACATATCCTTAAATAATACTCATGAACTAGGTCTCTTTGCTCAGCAGATAAAAAAAACACTTATAATTAAACTGAACAACATTGCTGGCAACTCTTACTATTCCTTGTACATCTCTAAAATCTGAAACTCCACCCCCCTTGTTTTTAACCATATACTCAGGTGAAATCTTTCAAGTCTCAGTTAAAACAGCACATAATGAACACATGGCTATTGTCCTGCTCAACTTATGGTTAGACAAATGTTCCCATCCATCTACACAGTATATTCTAAGCTATACTATCCTTACCTTATCTAAGAAAACTATACTGACACATCTACAGCCTGTGTCTCTATCATCTTTTCTTCTTAGATCATTTAATTTCCTCTCCCCCTTTCCTTATCACTTCCCTCATATTCTCCTTCAACATCTCCTGGCTCACTGTCTTGCTTTTTCTCTCCCCTCTTCTTTCATCTCCTCTCACATTGCATCCACCTGTTTCTCCTACTATCCAGCAACAAAACATACACTGACACCTTACAGCCTGTCTTCACAGCAATAACCCTACATCTTCTTACTCAACCTTCACCGACCTTCCTCTCACTCACCTTATCTAATAATCATTTGTTTAAACCTCTACCACACCCCAGTCATAATACAACCACTTTCTGTGTTGCCACTTCTACCTATTTCCCAAGTGTTGCCTTTCAGACGTACCTTGTCACCTTGCTCCTCCTGCATAGTGCTGTATAACTATCATTTCCACCAACACATTACCTAAATACTTTTTTCCTCAAAACTCCCTTTTAAAAGCCTGCTCTCACAAACAGTTTTCTTTTCCTTTTCCTCCCACTTTCTTTGTTTTCAACCATTGGGATACTCATTTATGAGATTCTGTTCATGACTTACAAGTTTTTTATTCCTTGATATGTACTATTGTCTTTCTATGTGTTTTCTGTTTGTTTTATTTGCATTAAATTCTACTATACTGTTTATAAAGTTAATGTAATTTTTGCTTATCTGGTTTTTTGTACTTTTTGAGCATGTATTATATTTGAAGCTTTTCTCCCCCTGTCTCTACTGAAAAGGGGCAACTTATGCCAAAACAATCAATCCCAGTCAACAAATGTTAATAAAATAAATACATAAATAGGTTGTGCTGGGGTTGTCCAAGTGTGTATGTGTGTAGCTGTACACACAAGTGTTTCTTCAGGTATGGAAGGCATCAGGTGTTTTGTGTATTTCTGTGTGTTTGTGTGTGTGTGTGTGTGTGTGTGTGTGTGTGTGTGTGTGTGTGTGTGTGTGTGTGTGTGTGTGTGAGTGTGTGTGTGTGTATATGTGATTGTGTTTGGAGGAATATGTGAATGTGTGTACATGGAAGAGGGGAAATCCATTACTCTAAACTATCTTTTTCCACTGAGGAGCTCCTTCAAAATTGGGTGGGAAACACTAGATGCCATAATCTCTGTTTCATACGACCCCAATCCAGTTAAAAAGTTAATAAACATCATGTTTTACAGCTTGAAAGACATACTGGGGGAGACTAGACACTAGTGGGATTTGTTAATTGTACTGTAATTCAATTAAACGGATTAATAACATTTAGACGTTATTGACGTTTAGACATCAATGAATGACTCCAAATGTCCCTGGCAAGGCATTCAAGCCATAACCAACTACAAGCTTGCATCCTCCCCATATGATGACAACACAGAATTTATGAACAAACTAAGCACCTACTTCAGCAGATTTGATATAGACAACAGCACTGTGCCAAATAAGCTACCTGTCGAACAGAGTGAGAAGATGCCATGTCTAAGAACATCTGATGTTCTGAAGACCCTGAGATGAGTAAAGTCAAGAAAAGTAACTGGTCCTGATAATATTATGGGAAGGGTTCTAAGAGACTATGCACCCAACTGTCCACTGTACTAATATATATTTTCAATTCATCTCTGCACCTGTCCATTGTACCCAGTTGCTTCAAAAATACGACAATCATTGCCTTACCCAAAAATTCCCAACTGACAAGCCTAAATGCTTACTGCCAGTTACTCTTACATCAACAGTAATGAAGTGTTTTGAGTGCTTGATAAAAAATCATATCTCTTTAAGCTTACCTGCAACACTGTATATATTGCAGTTTGCTTATAGGTCTAACCGCTACACAGCTGATGTAATAGCTATACCACTTCATGAATCCTTGGCACATCTACAGAACAAGAATTGCTATGTCAGAATGCTGTTCAGTGATTTAAGTTCCACCTTTAACACTGTCATCCCCCAAACTCTGATATTGAAGCTGATCCAGCTGGGCATAAACAACCCCCCTATGTAACTGGATGCTGAACTTTCTCATCAACAGACCCCAAAAAGTATGTATGGGAAATAACAGCTCAATCAGTATTACACTGAGCATGGGTGTCCCTCAGGGCTGCATCCCGAGTCCTCTGTTGTTCGCCTTGTTGATGCACAACTGCATGGCCAAGCATGAATTTAACAAAATCATCAAGTTTGAGGATGAAAACACTGTAGTGGGTCTTGTCAGAAATGGTGAGGAAACAGCCTACAGGGACGAAGTAGAGCAACTGATAGGGTTGGCATGACAGCGACAATGTGGCCTTAAATGTAAGCAAGACCAAAGAATTAATAGTGGACTTCAGGAGGACTCAGGAGATACATCAGCCTCTGGAAATTAAGGGGGTGGCAGTGGAAAGAGTCAAAAACATCAGGTTCTTGGTGGTACGCATCTCAGATGACCTATCCTGGTCGACTCACATCAGCCACGCAGTGAAGAAGACACAACAATGTCTGCACTTCCTATGGAAACTGAGGAAGGCAAACCTGCCTCAGTCCATCCTCAAAGCTTTCTACGGGGGGACCATCGAGAGCATCCTCTCAAATAACATCATCATTTGGTATGGTAACTGCAAAGAATCTGACCACAAGGCTCACCTGAGGGTAGTGAAGACAGCAGAAAATAGTCATTGGTTCCCCAATTCCATCCATGGATAATCTGCATGAGACTTGGTGTGTGGGGTGGGAAGGGCTAGGATGATAATTAACGATCCCATTCACCCAGCCCATGGCATGTACTTCCCACCTTTCCTCGGGCAGATGGTATTGCAGCTTACACTACAAAACATCTAGACTGAACAGGAGCTTCTTCCCTATATCCATAAGGCTTATGAACTTGAATGCCTGGCATGACAGTGAAAAATGATATCAATATGCCACTTGCTATGAAGTATCAGCTATAGTGATCACTCTGGCAAATTACTTTAAATAACTGGTACAGTTAGCCTGACTTTTTTATGCTATTACTTCCTGAATATGCAATAGTCAGGAGTGGTTTACCACTCTATACATGTACAGTCGAGCTGGCACCTCGGCGTTTGTAAAAATCTACTGCCAATCATTAGCAGACCGGAGTTCCGCTGTGACGACCCCTAACCGGGAAAAGCCGAAAGACAAACAAAACATGTACAATATGAACATCAGAATATATCATACTACAAATTATTAAGTGCAATATTCTAAGCAATCACAATGTGAGGTCACAGTCTTGCAATACTTACGAGTATAATACTGTCTAATTTCTTCTTGTCCAGTTGTGGTCATATATTTTGTTGTTAATATTTTATTACTTTAAGTGCATTAGTCTACTGCCGTTCAACTATGTGTTCATTGTTATGTCTTGCATGGGGACCAAAGCAACATAATTTCATTCAGCTTGCACTGCTGTGTATCACCAGTAATTTACTTTGACTTTGACTTAATGGAAGCCAGGTTTTGTAGATCGAAATATGGACACACGATAGCATGAATTTCTAAGGTCTGGTATTGTTGACTGACTCTAACAGACTGTGATATCTGGAGTCATGCCAAGGTTTCTATAGAAAGCTGGTAGGGTGACACATACTAGGCAAAACTAGGGAGACTTTTTTTAAATATTGCAGTACTCCACCTAAAAAGCTTATAAACTTTATAAGGCAACATGTCTTATTTCCAGATAACACACACTACAATATGATGAATGAAACTCTGGCATTCTTGAATCAGTGTATTCATCTGTGATTTACAATGGGCAGTGAAAACTGGGTATGTTCTTTAATATCAGAGACAGGAAAGAGGTATGTGCTTGTCTGGATATGTGTGTGTGTGTGGGGGGGGGGGTGCTGTGCTAACGCAATGCCTCAACCACCAACAGTGATTAGTGCAAGGGCAGCAGAGACGGGCCTGCTAGTGGCAATCACTGAGTGATTTAGAGACTTGCAATTTACCTGATAATGTAGCCTTTTCTTATTGTGGCTAACATGTCCCTGAATTCCATGTTTCTGTGATCATTCTAATAGGCCATTTGTACCAGAGCCTTACTGCTCATGACTGAAACTGTTTCTGAACTCTGACCAAAGTCTCAAACATACATGACTCTCTAAAGCTCTTTGTGACCATTTAATAAAGGTCTGTCATTGGCAAGGTTGCATAGAGTGCTATAAGCATAAATATGAAATCATCAATGTAAACTAAATAATTTTCAGGAATGAACAATGTTTATTAGCCACTGCACATTGTGTGCTGCTTGCATTTACCAAATGTCTTTTACATAGTACAGGTAAGCAATATGTAAAACTGAATCCCTGCACGCTATGTTTTGTTAAAGGTGATTACTCTTTCTGAAAAATACATTTCTTGGCTGTCTTCTGGAATCTGCATATCTCTTCACCTTACACAATTGTTCATATCACCTTTTTCACTATATCATCTGCTGTCTTGTGTGGCCATTTAATAGATGATGTTACATTTCTGAACTTGTACTTGCAAATCTGCCTTACTGGAGTTGCCACTGGTGTAGGTTGTATTGTACTCTAATATTCTTTCCACATGATAAACATTTACTGTCTTCATCTTATCCCTTAAACATTAAAAATGTTCAGATTTTTTTATGTAAAACAAATACCTTTCTACAACACCATTTGCTTGAGGCAAAAAAGGGATCACTCATGTATTATTTGATAGTCCAAAAAATGTCTTAAATTCACTTCATTTAAACAGTGGGCCATTAACAGACTTCGAAGTGCTTATTTTACCAAAAACTGAAAATTCTTGTGCCTAACAGGAATCAGTTTGTTAGCACATATGAATATGACATTCCCATTATTGGAAATATGGATAATTCATTTACTAATAATTATCGAATATAGTTATAATTTATTTATTTATTTTTACATTTGTTTACTGGGAACGTCCCTTTTTCAGTGAAGGCCCAGTTGAGAAAAGCTCCACTTGAACAAAGTTGGATATTTACCATTAAATGCACCTTCTAGACTTAAGTTATAGTTACATATAGTAGATATAGTAGATAATCAGGAACATTCAGTTTACGGTACAGGTAACGTTGCGGAATACATATGATTGAGAGTTGTTGTTGAGTCATTCAGCTTTTCCCGGTTAGGGGTCACCACAGCGGAACTCTGGTCTGCTAATGATGGGCTGTTAATTTTTACATGCCGAGTTACCAGCTCTGACGCACAACCCTCAACGGAGGTACGCCCATTCACGCATGTCTCCTCGCAGAAGACGCTCTAGCTGAGAATCGAACTGGACAGCGTCTTACTGTGAGGCGACAATGCTACCGCATTGAGAGTACATGTGGCAATTATTAAAACTATCTTATATTAGAAAAGCAAGTAATGAAGAGGTATAAATCATGTTAATTCAGTGGTGTAGTGATATAACTGTAACTACAGAGGTGCAGTTTGAGACAGAAGTAAGATAGTAATAGAGCTATTGAAAGCGAGTATGGGGATAATATGTTGTGGATAAATATTAACCAGAATTGGTACAGGGACCAAGCCAAGTATTAGTTAAGTTTTTAGATTATTTTTTAAACTTACTAAGGAAGAATTGAATGTTATATGGGTAGGCAGTATATTCCATATTTTTGATATGAAGTTGGAGAAGAGGGATTCACTTGCTGTATTTTTGGTTTTAATTAGCTCAAGAAGGAATTTATTACTGGAGCAGAGGGTTGTATTACTGGTGTATGGCTGTAGTAGATTCTGGAGTGCGGGAGATTTTGTAGCCAATTTACTATTTTATGGGCTATGGTGAGTTAATTATATAGTAAGAGCTAAGGGAATTCCAGCCAGTTGAATTGATTTAGAGGTGTACAGTTGTCTGACCTATAAGGAGAGTCAGTGGCAAATCTGGCTATTTTGTTATAACATGACTCAAGTTTGGTTAATTCAGCCCTTCTAAGCTTAATGAGAACTGGATAGGCATAAAGGAGTGTCGAGAGGAGATGTGTGAGTGCAATGGTAGACTTAGTGTTTTTAGTGAGAAACTGCTTGTTTCTATATAGAACTTCTAGTTTTTTAT
Source organism: Protopterus annectens (assembly GCF_019279795.1). Lineage (NCBI taxonomy): Eukaryota > Metazoa > Chordata > Ceratodontiformes > Protopteridae > Protopterus > Protopterus annectens. Next base: position 841,595,717 of record NC_056735.1, read on the forward strand.
GTACTTTTTTATGGTCTGGGAGATGTGAATATCAGATTTCAAATTACTGTCAATCTGTATGCCTAATAATTTGGTGTGAGTTACAGGAGAAATAGTGGTTTTATTCATAGGCACAATATTAAATGAGGGGTTTGTTGCAGCAGATCTTGTAGGCTGGAAGAGCAAAAGTTTAGTTTTGTTTGGATTTAGAATAAGGTGGGATTTGGTAAACCATGCTTCAACAGAAAGAAAGGAGTCATGAGTTAGTGTGTATAGTTCTTGTAGGGAGGAAGAGGCACATATTAGTGTAGAGTTATTTGCGTATTGGATGACAGAAGCTTGTAGAACAGAATTATGGAGATCGTTAGTAAAAAGAGAAAACAGTAGGGATCCCAGGATGGAACCTTGGGGAACAACTAAGGTGACTGGAAGAAGAAGAGCGAGATCCTGCTGCCACTGAGCTGCTTGCTGCCAACCTTCTAAATAGCTTTGGAAACAAGCAATCAAGGATTTACTGAGATTTAGATCAGATAAAACATTAATAAGTTTACTATGTTAAACCATGTCAAAGGCCTTAGAAAGATCTAGGAAGATAACAGATAAAATGGGGTCTATATTATAAACACGAATGCTTACCTTATCGAATCCCTAAACATCGACTCGTCTTTATTGAACTGCATAAACACTGAATGCCCAAAACCGCGAAATTCAAAACATCGAACTATCATACTTGTCCCACTCCACTGCCAACTACATACTACCTACACAAACAAACTAAATAAACCACATACATACACTAACCAAAACCCTACTTCTAACCCTAAACTAAACTCTACTTCTAACCCTACACTAAGTTTTACATATACCATCAAGTATGCACTTACCTTAACCCGCACCCTAACCCTAAGGTCTGTAACTATCGCACACTTACCTTACGGAGCTATACCGCAGAAGGCCAACCATGATGATTCGATGTTTGCAGTTTCACTCTTCTGGACATTCAATGTTTTTGCATTTCGATAAGGACAGGTCAATGTTTAGGGATTCGATAAAGTAAGCATTCAAGTTACTAATATAGATCCAATAAAATGTACTATTGTTTCTTTGGTGGTTAATTGTATTGGTGAAAGACTTTAGAGCAGTGGTTGCACTATGGAATGACCAGAAGCTATGTTGAGTGTTTGATTGTCTATTAAAAGTCCAACTTTATTTTCATTCACTTGCTTTGATTAATTCTGTAATCTAGTCACAACTGTTTAATTTTATTGTATACTACTGTAGGAAAGTAAGCAGTCAAGTAAACAGTCATGTAAAATACTGTCTATTATGGCATCTGCACAAAATAACCATACCATCTGTCTGCCCAAAGGCTTTGTTTCCATTACTTTTCATTGTAAAACATGCAGTCGTTTTATATCATTTTTACAATTTTTTTGGATTCAGGAATTTTGACTAATTTAAAAAATATTACTGTCTGCAGATGCTGCTATTTTAGTTTTGTATTTCTTATACATCTTGAAAATGTCAGGTTCTGAACAACCATTGTTTTCTTCTGCCACGTACCAAACATGCAAAAATGTTTAACATGAACTGGTTACACTGCAGTCTCTGTCACTATCTTTCAGTCCTAGCAAGTGGGTTTGATTTTGAGTTGTTTAAGACTGATTTGAGTGGTCTGTGATCTGTTATTAATATAAAGTCTTTTCCCAATAAATATAAATGAAAATGTCCACAAACCCATATTTTAGTTGCTGTGCCTTTTTATGTTTTTTTCCTTCCTACACATAGCAATCTAATTGTACAACACACCATCTTCTGTCTAGCACCTTATGTTTGGCTTAAAATTGCTCATATTCTTACAAAATTTGCATCCATCTCTGATCGTATTTAATATTTTGGAAAGGGTATGATATTATTTTTGTACTCAGACCTGGCTTCAACTTTTTCAGTGCTTTTAGTTGACAGTTTTTTTCAATCAAATTTAATATCTTTGAGCATTAATTTCTTTAGTTTTCTTTGTATACTGAAGCCTTGGGCAAAGTAAAATTCAAATTTTGTCCCATCCCCTTCAATAAACACATCACACCGAATGATATTTGATGTCCTTTATTAAACTTCCATAAACATAGCTTTGTTAACCAATATTTATTTATTACAACTGAAACATAGTATAGCTGATTTTAATCACAGCATAAAGATCAATGTAATGTTAATCGGGACAGTATAACTTCACTCATCTCGACCCAGTAAGCAGCTTCTATACCTCCACTCACTTACTTTACTTATGACGCTGCTTCCCACCACTGACTTCATATGCCATTTATTAAATTACACATCCAACCAAATAAGCATTGTCCTTACCGCGGCTCGCTTATTTTACTTATGAAGCAGTGTTCCATCACTCCCTTCATTTACCACTTATTGAATTAAACATCCAAACCAATAAGAAGTGTCCTTACCTCCGCTCGCTTATTTTACTTATGAAGCAGTGTTCCATCACTCCCTTCATTTACCACTTATTGAATTAAACATCCAAACCAATAAGAAGTGTCCTTACCTCCGCTTATTTTACTTATGAAGCAGTGTTCCATCACTCCCTTCATTTACCACTTATTGAATTAAACATCCAAACCAATAAGAAGTGTCCTTACCTCCGCTCGCTTATTTATTAACCAGTCTCCAACTGCTCCCTTTCCTTTTCCAACTCATTGAAATGAACATCCAACACCAGAGGGGGAAACAGAAGAGGGCAAGCTTGTCCCTCTTCTGGACCCACCAGCCTGACCAGGCCATCCCCCCTCCCTCCTCCACAAATTTCCCACAAACTGACCACCCAAAAAAAATTAGGTTAAGCCAAAATCATTTGGTGTCCACCACCCTTTCTAAGACAAAATGGATCCTTGTCATCAACCCCAAAAAGCCCAGTTCTATAAGTACCAACGCCACCAAATGACTAAATGGTTAAAATAATCCAATGATCCCGCTCCTATATGAAAGCAATAACTATAACCTTGTACATCTTCTTTATATTACCTAAATTCTCACTTATTCCAACTACTATTATCATAATGTGTCCCAAACTTTAAGCCCAATGCCACGTGAAACCACAGAAGGGCAATCATCTACCATCATGCTTAACTGCCACCCTATTTGCCACTCAGTGTATATGACTGAATTGAAATTTCTATTCAAAATCAATTTATGAGCAATCCTGCCATCACACCAACTGTCCAGTACAAGCAGAGAAATATAATGATCATCCTAGCATTGGCTAACCAACAAACCACCTTTTGAATGACTAAAATACATCCTTAAAATAAATGCCACAAACTTTAACCCCATGAGTCTCTATTTCCCAACACCAATCCCCACCACAAAACATATCTTGACAATAGCCAAAGAATGTCAGTCGTCACACTATCAACCTACCTAACCATTCAAACCAATGAATCACCAACCAGGATTTATTAAGTTTACTTAGCCTTTTCACCTGTGTTAAATCCTCCTTGACCAGCTGAACTGTGTCAACTTGCTCCCCACCTGACAAATAACTAAATCTTCCTGACCAAAAAGGCCTTCCCACTGACAGCTGGGACACACACTTAACTAACCCAAATTTGCAGGATCCCCGTTGTTCCTCTGCCTCTCAAGCCACAACCCCCCCCCCCCAGTTATGCTCTCCAATCCCATCCCTCAAGTAACATTTGTAACCAAGAGGAAATCCTCATGATGAACACTATCCATCTGCCCCAAAGGCCATCCCAGTCAATTGCTCTGAGGGCAACACAATGACAAAATGTACTAACTTATTAACCCCTACCCAACACAACCCGATTAAATCAGCTGACATGCAACTTCAGTACCCAAAGGCTGAAGAACAATCTTAATCCACTGCCAACAAAATATCCATTTCTACAAATGACCCCCTCCAAGATACCCACATACCCACAATGCTCCCTTAAACCCTATCTGCTCAAAAGGTCACACCTACACCAAGCACCATCCTACTATCTTTCAAAGCCATTTCATCTGGGCACCCATCTGTGACCTCATTGAACACCCCCAAGTGACCAGAACATCCAGGGAACAGCCTCCATCACTTCCAAATCCCTTTCCTTCAGGTCACCAACTGAAGCCCGCTCAAGTTCTATATCTCAGCAATCCGCGAAATAAACAAATTAATCATCTTGCCTTTACAAGAATTGAAACAAAGATGAGCCTCAAACCATATCCCTTGCTAAAATCTGCCTCTTCTCCTACCTCAGGGTAGCAATTTCCACTTACTCCAAAAGCAATAAAATCCATGCCAGTCATCCCTCCCACTTTCACCGGGAAACATGACTAAACAAACGTGGGACAACAATCCAATATATGGGCAATTTCTAAAATATCCCACTCTATAACTTAGAAAAGTGAGAGATAGCCGATGTTACATCAAATGTCCCCACTGTTGCTGTTACACAGTCCGGTTATTCTTTAAATATTGCTCTTAAAAACTTTCCTCACCAGAAAGAAAAAAAAGAAAAAAAATATATATATATATATATATATATATATATATATATATATATATATATATATATATATATACACACACACACACACACACATATATATATATATATATATAGATATATAGATATATATATATAGATATATATTACAAATATTACCCACCACTTTTCAACATACTACCATTAACCCAAAGCCTACCTGTCCACCGCAGTACTCACAGGTCATCCTGGAGGCAAGGTTGCCATATAGCAGGTTCACTCCACAATGTGATTCCTTATTACAGTTGCATAAGTCCCTTAAGCCCTTCCCCACCCTTACCTCATTTCCTCCCAATCATTCCTTATTTTATTTAACTCCTTCATCCCATCCTACCCTCTTAACTCCCACTAATATTTTTTTCTAACATTCCCCCCTTTGAAGATGTCCCTGGGCAAATTGGTTTGTTACCAAACCTTATTTGTTTGGACTTTTCATTTAGAGCTATCATGTATTATTTTAACTTTGTTTGGATCAGCTGGCATTCCTTTCCTGAAAATATGAATCCATAGATTTTAGTCCTGTCAAACTCACATTTTTCTTTTTGTCTTGATGTTGGATATTCACTTTAAATGTACTGTGTACTTGCATATCTCCCAAGTGTACCACATTATGAGGAAGTTCCTCGTTCTAAGTCTTAAAAAAGGTCATGTTCCTTACCATTACACATTGGAAGGGTCTATCACACATCCATTATATTGGATGTTTTAACTAATATCACTAGTGATTAATACTTAATCATACTAATTCATCAAAAAGATATAAGTATAAACTAATGCATTTTAATCATGCTATGATCTTTCTAATTGAAGGTGCCAGTAAGCAGTTAGTAAGTGTATCATATTTTGCCCACTTGTTGCACATTATTGTGGATACTATTTCATATTTATTTGATGAACAGTTGAGAGCTATGCATACTTGTCTCACAGCATCATCATCTCCTTCATGTATTTTCCTAAATTTATTATTGCCACGTTTGCAGATATTTCAATCTGTTAGACCTTGCATGTCCTGTTGACTTATGAGTTGGAATATGTCTGATGCTAAACTTATAAGAAAACCAAGTAAACTTTTTATCTTATGAGATGTTGCTACATGTAACATTTTGTAATACTTGTAGTCACTGGATATATTGAAATTGATGGCAGCCAGAATTGTTATAGTTTTAGCTTTTTTTAATTGGGCACTGTTTATTGCACTTACTGAGATGGCAGATTCTTTCAGCACTTCATCCTTAATGTTGGTTCTCCGTACAGTCATGTCTTGTCTTTTATCATTGTCACATTCATGCAAGCATTTTTTTTAATCATTTTTTTCCACTGTCACTATTTTCGCTTTAATGTTGTGTTTTTGTCTGAAGCAGTTTGCATAAATCAGTTATATTCCTTTTATAGTTTGTTTCCAGATGCCATATTTATTTCATGGGCCTGTATCTCTACTATTACACAGACTGTAAAAATGGTTCAATTTCCTGATAAAAGAACATGCTTTCCCATAGGTAGGCACTGACCTTTTTCTAGGTATAACCTCCACATGTATCTCTAAACGTCCTTGTGATTCTGTTTCATGTTTGTCACATTGACTTTTTTTTAGCTTTTAAATCATTCACTTTTGCTTTGGTAAATATTTTTACTTTTTGTTGCATCAGTAGTTTTTGTTTTGCAACACTGTCTGTTGCCCTGTACCTCTAATATTTCAAGTGATCCAGCAGCATCAAAGATTGTTAAACTTTTTCTTCCTAATTTAATTTTGAAATCAGAATATAAATTCTTGACCAACACACAGTATTATGTAATATAGGAATATGATTCTGTGTTATCATTGCACTCCATTTCTAAATGCAAAAATCTCACTCTGTGCATGTTTTTTGGCTCAAAGTACTTCCATATTTTTTTCATTTATCCATTGTGTCACACATAGCCTTATTTATTTATTTGTTTGTTTGTTTATTTATTTATTTATTTGACATTTCTTGATCGGGATAGTCCGACTGAGCAAAAGCCCTTTTTCAGTGGAGGCCCAGGGAGGAAAGCTCCATGGTATAACAATCAAGAAAAATTACAAAATTGAAATGAGATACAGTAAAAAATATACAATAAAACATTAAAAACAGTAAGGGAATTTACATAAAGTTCACAGTACAAAAAAATCAAGAACATTACAAGACTGAGAATACAGTTAAAATATACACACAAAAAAATAAGCATATGTAATAACAGTAAAGTAGGGATAATTAGCAACAGATACATTTAATGTGAGTAGTAAGTTTAGTATTAGGTAGAGACTAAGCACTAGCTGAAAACACAGAGTTGTCTTCAGAGGATGATTGCGCAATTCAAAGCAGTTAGTAAGTGAGTTTAGCAGCAGGGAGGAGAGGAAAATAAATGATAGCAATGGAGAGAAGGAAGGGTTCAAGTGGGATGATTACAGAGACAGGTCCAGGTGCTGTTGAGATAACTTTTGAGACTTTTCTTAAATTCATGGAGGTGGGTGCTGTTTCTGAGAGTCATGGGAAGCGTGTTCCATGAGAGAGTGGGAAAGTAGCTGTGGAGATTCTCTTCAGGAGATTTTTTAGGTATGTGGATGTGTAAAAGACCGTGGTCTGAGCTTCTGAGGGATCAAGGGGGTTGTAGAGGGAGACTAGACAAGAGATGTTTGGGCAGGAAGAGGGTTTGTTCATGATAGAATGGATAACAAGAAGTTTTGTAAATAAGAGTTGGTTAGGAAATTCAAGCCAACTGAGTGTCTGGAGAGCATGACAATGATGTGATCTAGAAGGCTGATTAGCTGCAAATCTAGCAACTTTATTGTAAGTGGCTTCATGTTTGGAAAGTAATGAGGACTGTAAGTTGGTTAGGATTTCAGAGCTTTAGAAGAGTTTGGGGAGAAGGTACACTTGGGCAAGTGAGATCCTTGAGTTGAGTGTGAGGAACCATTTGTTTCAATAGAGTAGGCCGAGCTTTTAGTGGGTTTTCTTGATAAAGTGAAATACATGATGGTCGAATTTAAGCTGATTATCTATTATTACTCTGAGAAGCTTAGTGTGGGTTTCAGGTATGATAGCAGCGTTGTTAAGGGAAGAGATGGTAAATGAGGTTTTAAGATGATTAAGGGATTTTGGGAGGAAGAGTAGAAGTTTTGTCTTTTTAGGGTTAAGTATGAGATGATTGTTAGTAAGCCATGTTTCAGTGAGGTTAAAAGAAGTTTGTGTCAGGGTTAGCAGATAGCAGGGGTTATCAGCAATATAAATGATAGTGGATTCGTCTGTGTACAGTACGAGGGAGAACTGAGAACAGGATGTTTGCAGTTGCTTAGTAAAGATGTTGTAGTTGGTTAGAAAAGATGTTGAAGAGGAGGGGGCCTAAAATTGATCCTTGTGGGATGTCCATTTTGATGGGGAGAAAAGGAAATAGAGCAGAGAGCCATTTTACAGATCGCTGTCTGTCTGTGAGAGAGCTGGGAAACAATGAGAAAGTTGCTGAAGACAGGCTGAGTTTGGAGAGTTTGGAGAGGAGGAGGGCATGACAGACAGTGTCAAAGGCTTTTGAGAGTTCTAAAAACAGGCAAGATACTAGTTTATCATTGTTTCTGGCTAGGGATATGGAGTTTGTACAGGATATACGAGCAGTGTCATCAATCTAAAATGGTTCATATCCAGTCATATGCAGTGATCATTATTTTAAAATACCATCTGCTGTTAGGATTAATGTAGTTCTATGACTGTTAAACATTACCATCAAAGTTTTCATCATTGCTCCACACACTAATTTACTCTGAAACTATACCCAAAAGCACATTGAATCATTTCACTAATTTTGCTAACTAAAAGGAATACATAATCTCATTTTTGTTAGGATCAAGTTTTACACACACACACACACACACACACACACACACACACACACACACATACACACACACACACACACACACACACACACACACACACACACATATATATATATATATATATATACAACTTCTATAATATAATTTTCATTAGTACATCACTGTATGCAAGCATGTATTTCAATGTTTAAATGAAAGCATTTTTGCAATACTGCCATTTTCATGCTAAACTACATTATTCCTTAAATGGTTTCTATCCTTGTTTTCTCCTGTCTAACACCATAAGTGCATTAACATAGGATGACATATGTTTTCTGTTTCATCATCTCTCTTCCTAACTTATTTTTATTATTATTATTATTATTATTATTATTATTATTATTATTATCAGGATGTTACAATCATATAGCCATATTCACTACAGGTATGGCTTTTAGGACCCAGCATTGCCAGAACCTCAAAGCACTGGGATGGCTAGAGTATCCCTCCTACAGTTCAACCATCTTATAGTAGTGCATAAAATACTCCATCAACCTGATAACACTGCTGCACTCAAAAATATTCTCACCCCTCATAGTGCCCTCAGGCCATTATGCTCAGCTGATAAACTAATGATACTGACCCAAAAATCCAACAACTCTGCAGGCGATGCTATATTTGCCAACTCACCAAGAAAATCTGGAATCTACTCCCTACTGCCATTACCAAGGAAACCTCATAACCCCTATTTAAAAGAGATACTCAAAAAATATCTCACATCTCATTGGCTGTGCTCTTGTTCTAAACCTGACTAACAACTTCACTAAGACATGTCTTGCTACCCAACCTGCTGTTTAGCCAAGTATCTATCCCTCATAGCATTTGAATGTCTAAGCATTATGAATTATGAGATCTGATTGTATTCTATGTTCACATTTTCTGATACGACTTTTTCAATCAGATGCAAGTCTGCACATTGTGTATATTGATATCTGCCTGTATTCTTTATCTATATTTTTCTAAACATGTCTGCCTGAGTTTATCACTCAGTGATGTATGTACTGTCTCTTTTTTGGTATGTGGAGCTTTTCTCCCCGGGCCTCCGCTGAAAATGGACATATATCCAGTTGGACTATCCCAGTCAACAAATGTAAAATAAAAATAAAAAATAAACTTGCACAACTCGGTAAACAAAACAGTGCCATACAAGACCATGGGGTATGTAAAAAGGAGATACCTATGAAGCAGTGCAGTAGGCAAATGAACACATTTATTTGCCATTTGCCAGCCATGTTTAATTTAATATAGATACACATAGTGCAACATTAAATTATAATACAAACAGCTTATTTATTTCTGGTTAAAATATACATTGTTTTTGTGTGTGTGTATATGTGTGTGTGTGTGTGTGTGTGTGTGTGTGTGTGTGTGTGTGTGTGTGTGTGTGTGCGTTGTTGAGTGTGCGTGTGTGTGTGTGTGTGTGTGTGTGTGTGTGTGTGTGTGTGTGTGTGTGTGTGCGACACAGACAGAGAGACAGAGAGAGAGAGAGAGAAAGAAAGAGACACCTGATACTATTTTTTTGACAAATTTTCTTTAAATATTATGTATGACTTGACGTTTACCTTCTATTGTTGTAACAGGACCCATAATAGAAGAGATATATTTCTTTCTCATATTGTTAATCTGATTGCGATTTTGTAGTCTGTTTAGTAGTTGCAGTTTTCATAAAGTTAAAGTTCACTTTTTAATGAATGTTGCATTATTGCAATGAATTTAGATGTTATCCCACGAGTGTTCTACGACCCTTTTTATTTTTTGAAGAAAGAGGTGAAGAACTTAGTGATTTTACTGTGTGAGTGAATAAAAATATTGATAATTTCAGTGACATGGTCTAAATTACTATATTCACAAATGTTAAAGCATCATCTAAACCCCCAACCCCAAAAGATTGTATAATAAAAATAATGTTATCCTAGGAAGAAAAAAATAGAAGTTGTTTTACTTGGCTAGCATCCATATATCCAAAATTAAATGCAAATTGTCCTGTAGATTACTCATGACGAGATGGACTGCATAATGAATACAATGCATTATCAACATAAAAACTCCTAAATAGAGGCAGAAAATTGAAGGTATAGACTATGCCACCCTGCCTTCAGTGCAGCCTAGGATAAGAGGAAATACCTATTTGGGACAATAGTTCTCATCTTGAGAAAAAATTTTCATCCAGGATTTGAAGTAAAGGATTAATTCTGTATAAAATAACAAGGAAAATGATCCATTTGCAACTCCAATTTCATTGATAAGAATCGTTAATGCTCTTCACATGTTAATGGTATTTTGAGTACCAAGTCTTTGAGCAAACAAGAAGAGAAACCAGAATTTAAAACTGAGTCTTTTTTTCTGAATATTAGAATAACTTTATTCACTGCATGAGGGAGACTACGACAGCAAGCTTGACAACATAATTAGAAGATTGTTATGGAAAAAAGAGGAAAAAAGCTCTTTATACAGATTCTCCTTCTCTGGGTGAGATTATTTTGTTTGCATGGCTAATCAGCTTTTCTACCTTCGAAAATCCTTATTCTTAAAGCAGTTTTTATCGTTTTGTTACTTACTAAATTGCAAACACTGACACTACAGAAAAGGAAAATTTAAAGTGTTAACTAGATGTGAGCAAACAGTAGGATGAAGGATGTGGATAAAGATCTGTGCTAGATTAACAGCAATTTGAAAAGATCACACTGTTAAACCTAGGTTGACAAGATCTGACAGGGTTTGTTGAGCTTTGCTCTTGTCTACAATTTGAATGTCACATTTCAAGAATAATGAAATGAATTGAACAAACTTTTGGATTCCAGCATTAAACAATCTCAGAAGAGAATGCTTAGAGCAATTCAGATCCAAATAAATTAATAAAACCTCACCAGCATTATTGCTCACAATAAAATATCAAGCATTGTAAACACATCATAGTCAGTATGATTTCAAAGAAGCTTTGTGTTTCAAGAATAAAAATAATGAAAAATAAATAAACACGCTATTTGAATATAATTTTTCCTCCTGCTAGCAGATACAAGGCTGAGTACAAAGAACACTTGCACAGTTTAAATGTGATTCACTGCTAGCTCAGTAAAATGGGAGCCTTCAATAAAAAGTGGCAGCTGTTGGCAGCATTAGCAATACAGCATCAGACTTATGCTTGCAGACATGAACAAGACAATGACCTTTGTATATGTGGTCAGGGCACTAATGAGGGCATATGCTTTAGAAAAGATTTGAATAACCAAGGTCTGCTGAGCAAAAATCATTCAATATAAAATAAATATCCCATGACATTAACAATGATTTTAAACAGTAAAATAGCTGCATGTTTTGGAAGATAGCTACCTTAGACTGTATGTCTCTAAATTCAGAATCAGCATATGAGCAGGTTTTGAATTTGATTATATTTTCAAAACAGAGGGTGCCCTCCAGAGCAGTCCAAAAACATTGTATTCAAATCTGTGAAGCTCTGCATGCAAGTGGGCATAAATACTTGCAGTGCAATACAAGAACAGTTTATTAATAGCTTACTTCAAACAAGTTAAAATATCCCAAAAAAAAAGAAAAAAAAATGTCAGCGTATACCATGCCTTTAGTGTTTCATTGTATCCTGTTGGAAAATGATTAATGAGTACCACTGAATATGATTTAAATGAATAGTAAAGTTGGCAGTGATTTTCAAGTAGTAGCCCCAGATTAGAGTGAGCAGCCAATGTTTCCACTACACACACACACACACACACACACACACACACACACACACACACACACACACACACACACATTTCAGAAGTGTGGGTGTCAAAGGATTCCCATTATAAGAGCTCCACATAAAGGAAGGCCCATTGCCTATGATAAAGATGTGAGAAGTCTGAGCATGACAAGAAAGTACACACTTCAGGTGGGGTTTCTGGTGTGTATAAATAGCACTCAGCAGGAGGCAAAAGTGCTGTAGTCATTAAATTCTCCTCTTTGGCCACTAGGATTGCTAGAAATGGTCCCCTCTCTCTCTGTCTCTCTGTGTCGGTCTCTCTCTCTCTCTCTGCTTTTTTCTGTTGTCAGGTGTCAGAAGGAATGAATAGGCCAACCGTGGATGGTGGCTTTGTGGTAATGTGTGGAGATGTGACAAAATATATCATAGTAAAAATAAAAGTAATATACGTGTAAAAAGGCACGGAGATAAAAGACATAAGTATGATACACACACAGGTTAAACAAAGAGATCTGAAAGAAACTATCAGGAGACAAAAATACGATTAAATGATAAGTAGTGAGTGGCCTATACTCTGTAATTCAAACCAGTCAGTATGTAGGCTTAAAATAGTCTAGTGGTCTTTACACACATTGTATTGCACATCAGGAAAAAAAAGCCATTGAATGTGTTTCAATTGTAGAATGAATCAGGCGAAAGTCTGTAGTATAAACTACTACCTATTAAAGTTCAGAAAACAAGCTGTTTTGCCTTTTCCAGACTCAAAATATCTCGATGTCAGTATTTCACACATATATAAAGCATCTATCTGTACTGAACGTAGCATCATTTTTGGAAATGAGTTGCATTTTTCAGGTAAACTATTGAATATGAGTCTGCATATCTAGTGTGTGTGTGTGTGTGTGTGTGTGTGTGTGTGTGTGTGTGTGTGTGTGTGTGTGTGTGTGTGTATGTGAGAGAGAGAGACTACACATATGTTTATACTGCCATCAAAACAAGGCAACAGAGGCACTTTGCACATTTTTTTATAATACAGAGCATGGAAAAGTTCAGCAGTACAAACTCATTCTTCTGGACATAACAAACAAATAGCACAGACAATCTGCAGTCTCAAGCACTAGTTTAGGTTTAGTCTCAAAGGAAATTCAGGCAGCTTTCAACTGGTTGAATTCTTCAGCATAATATCTTCACAGACTTTCTCAGACTCCTTTAGGATGTCTCCTCTATTCCGCAGCATATTTCCCAGAACCTCTGCTCCAGGCATATATCTCCTACTGAAGTGACAGAACATAGCCTTCTTTATATACATTAAGCAAATGAGGTTATTGCTTATTAATCACACTTTTTTTTAAAAGAAATGAGTTTATCTAATACAGAGTCACACTTGTCTTTTCTTAAAGAATACATTTTCTGTGCAGCAATATTTATAAGATTTAAAAGGCATCAGTTTAATTAACGTTGCAATATTGTTTACAGTATTACTTACATGGCATGAATTTTTCTACATCTTATGTTGCATTGTCCCCGACCCTACCCAGCCTGAAACCCTCAGTTTCAAGCCTCAAAACATAGTAGGTAGGCTCTGGACTGGATCTGGATTGTAGTTTGTCTTGCCTGAAGGTTGTAATGAAATATTCCACTGACAAAGCTCTTCTATTATTTTGTTTTTATAGCCACAAACAAGGGAGGGGTGTCGGATACTAATGCAAAGTCACTGTCCAGGAAATAATATTTTTATAACGAAAGCACCCACTTGATTGTCCAGCATTTATTTTCAGTAGTAGAATACCTGGTCTCAGCTCTGCTCAGTTTATGATTTACAACACAAATACTATGAAAGCAGTGCCCATCCCACCTTGGAAGCATCAGTATATATTACAAAGTGTTTGCAGACATCTATAGATATTAATACAGGTTCTGAATGTAACACTTTGTTCAACTGGTTAAAAGATTTATCTACCTGTAGAGTCTATATTGCTTTAACAGGCAATTTCCCTTCATTACATCTATAAGAGGGGGTACTATATATGTGAAACGGATGCCCAGTTAAGCCCAATATTGCCACCATTTGCTCCTTAGAGCCTGGATGGCCAGTTTCTCACTGCTTCTATCACCTCTTTTTGGGGCCTTATAATTCCCCTTCCTATTCCACATCCTAAGTATTTTATCTCTATCATGTCCATCTTAGACATTGATGGTCAACCTGGCTTATGCCAGACAGTCTGACATGGTGTGTTCTGAAATAAGACATGAGTCCAAGTCCACAGAGTGTATTTTCACAATGTCTGGATAAGCAGTAGCATATCTGACAAGGGGCTTTAGGACTTTGTCAGGCAGTCTTTGAAAAGTCACAGGGGTAAAGTGTGGCCCAAATGGAATGGCAGTGTACTAGAATAAACTTGCTGGGTTTGTAAAAACTGTCTTTTACCTATAGGTGTTATAGTAATTTGTGAGCATCCCTTTATCAGATCTAATGTAGTCAAGAATCTTGCCTTTCCCAGCATTTTTATTAGTTCATCTGCCGTAAGCATTGCATAGCTCATAATTATTTTTAATGTTGGTTGCATCTAAAACCATACAGGACCTGACTGTTACATCAGGCTGTGGGACGAACACGATGGGACTGCTTTTCTGATTTTTTTAATTCCTCTATCACACCTATGTTAACTCTTCTTGCATATCCTTTCTCTGTGGCTATAGTACTCTATAAGGTTTTAAGTCACTTATTTCTTCTGGAATGGCCTTAACATGATATTCTATTAGGTTTATTCTGCCAGGTAGTTCTGAAAATGTTAATTATTTTCTTAATAGAATCTTCATTACCTCTTCTCTCTGTGACCTAGATACTATGTTAGTTGCATGCACTGCAGTCACAGAGGACATTTCTTTGCTCTATCAGATCCAAAAGTTTCTCCCATTAAAGCTAATTACAGAGGTTTGAAGTTCTTTCCATGGTTTCCAGAAGGCTGATATGATGTATCTGTTCTGTTCTTTTCTTAACAGTCTGTTTAAGTCTTTAGTTTACATTAATTAATGTTTGCACTATTTCAAATGAATCATGCGATTTAGCCAAAAACTTTTTTTGCAAGGGATCCAAAACTATCGCCTCATTTTCCAGCTTCAAATTAATTGAAACTTGCATTTCTGTTATGCACCCCTTGTTGTGTGGCCTGGATTATTTCCATTTGTTTTCATACAATGGGAATATTCAGTCTTTACCTATCTTGTAAAGTCACTGAAAGTTGATATGTTGAGACTGGGGTTTCTCTTCTTCACAGTTTTCTCTACCAGTATGTAACAGTCCATGTGGGGCCAATCATGTAATAACAAAAAAGGACTAAATCCTTTTGTGGCTTGTAGTACGTCAGTAATGGCAACCAGGAGGTAGTGTATTTTTCCACAGCTTTTCAAATCACAGATTTTAATGTTAGCTTTAAATGGTCCACTAACCCATCTGTCAGTGAATTGTACACTGAGGCTTACAATTGTTAGAACATAAAGAAATAACACTGTTGGTGCATTATTATGACCAAAACAGAGTCCCTTGGTCAGTATTTCTTTAGGTACACCAGCTCGAACAAATAATAAGACTAATTCCTTAGTCATAGCCATGCCATTAGCCTTATGCAGGTTATTAGGCTGAAAGTACTTAGTTGCACAGTCCATGGAAACCAACGGATCTATATTGGAAGCGCGAATGCTTACGTTGTCGAATACGGCATGATCGACACATATTAAGCGAACGCTCAATTTATTGACAGTTCAGAAAATAGAAAATCACATAATCTAATTGTTTTGGTTGGCCAACACCGTTCCACCCAGTGCTGAAAAGAAAACACCACCTAAATCACTAAACAGTGTAGTCACACTATACAAATACACACCACATTACTATACACTACACTATGAAAGAAAATAATGTTGTAAAAGTGACTGTGTTTAAAGTGTATATCGGCAAAAGCTCACCCTATTTTACATTCCGTTTGTGAAACATACATGGTCTGCACTAGACTTTCAGCAGCATTGCTGTATGACTATATATGCACTTAACCTAACCCTACTTCTAACCCTAAGGTGTAGGTTGAATGTATTACCAGATGGGTTATGGATGGTGCAGTGCTGCAGCGGTAGTGTTGTCACCTCACAGCTAGAGGTTCTCTGGTTCGATCCTCGGCTGGGGTTCCTTCTGTGTGGAGTCTGCATGTCCTTCCTGGGTCTGTGTGGGTTTCCTCTGGGTGCTCCGGTTTCCTCCCATGTTACAAAGACATGCATCTGGGGCATTTCTCCCTGGGCCTCCACTGAACATTGGTTTTGTTCCAAGTCAGATTTTCCCGGTTAACAAATGTTAAATAAATAAATTACTATATATGCACTTACCTTAACCCTAACCCTAAGATCAGCATCTATTGCACATTTACGTTAGTGAGCTATACCAGATAAGGGAATCTCCAGTGCATCACAAATGATACATACAAAACTTATTTATACATGCACTATATGAGGATAATATCACTTATTTAAATGTAAATTATGCAAAGATTTAGTATGACTTTTAATTGAAAACCTTTTAATAGTTTGAATGACTGATTCAACTTAACAGTACACATAAATTCTAGTACTCTATGACTAGTATTCAAATTACATTGGTTTGCACTGACGTAGTCACATCAGTCACCCTGTACATTGTTTGGCCAACTAAAACATTTCAACATATGCTGTTATGACCTTTGAGGCATTCGATGTGCAACGCATTCACTTAATATGTGTCAGTCATGCTATATTTGACAACATAAGCATTTGTGCTTCCAATATAGACCTGAAACCAACATATATTGAAACGCAGTGCTTGATTTTACTGTTAGTCCAACAGCATCCATAGCAATATGTTTTAAGGGCAGCTCTGTGGCAAACATTGGAATCAAATGATTTGCAAAGCCTGAGTGAGGAGATGATTTCTGCAATTCAAAGTAATCAGCTCAGAAATTCTCAACTTCTGTCTTTATTAGTGGCCAGTAAGGCTTTGCTAGATCTTTGCTTTAACCATGTCCATTCTTAAGTATCTTCCTTGTATATGACTATGTACTAACCTCATCATTAGGCTTTTGAAAGTATTGATCGGAAATACTTGACATATTACTTCCTCTCTCTCTATTTACTCTTGATACCAAATCATTTTATAACTTAAAGTATAGCATGACGTGCAAACATTATGTTCATCTTCTTCACCCAACAACTTTAAATATAGTTTCTCTGCTCTGTTAATGTTTGCAGCTTCCTTTTGTGCATTTTTATCCAACTTACCTGGTGGTCAGTAAACTTTGGAATCTCCTCAGAGTCATTCTGTCATAATGCAGAAAGCATTGCCTCTTGCCTTAACAATACAGGCACTTGGGCTTTAGTATGTTCATTGAGAAAAGCAAGTCATACCGATATTCCTTAGTTATCAGTTGAGTAACACAACTTTGCCTTATTCACTTTCCCTTGCTCCTTTTCTTTATGAACATGATGCACAGAACCCACTTTCTTTTCCTCAGAGATATTTTATCTTTTACTCAATGGAAATGTCATGACATTTCTGATTAAGCTTATCTTATTATTCACTATGACTATCACTGTCTAAATTTCTGTTTTTATTCTAAGTTGTTCTTCCTCTATTAAGGTTTTATCTTCAGTTTTGCTTCTTCTTTCTTACTTAAAGATACCTGTTAGTAAAATTTTCCTTTATTTGAGTTTTCTGTCTTACACTGACAGGAATAGGTTTAGAGCTCTGATCAGGTACTATGTGTTCCTCTTTAACCACAGTAGTGTAGTCATTCTTACTGCTAAATGTGTCCTCAACACTCATCTCCTGCTTAAAATTCTCCATTTCATGGGTTTTCTGTTTCAGTTTCACTGAAAGCTTAGCATTTTGCTCAGAGGGTGTTTTTCTATGCTTCCTAACTTCATTCATCTGAAATACAACCTTTCATTGAGTGACTCCATCCCTTCAGTTATATTAGTTATTTCTACTCCCTGGTCAGCAACAGTTTCGTGCTGCAGTAGTACTTCTACTCTCAGCTTTGTAACGTAATCAAACTGCAATATTTTGCTATGTATCTCTATTTTGGTGTTAGCAGGTTTTTCTGCTATACAAGGGGGTGCTGAAAAGTTCTAAGCCCAGCCAAGAAGAGAATTATGTGGAACCATGAAACTTACAAGTTATTCAACATATTATCTGTGAAGTTCACACTTGGCATATTGTGTCTGATGTTTCTATAACCCTGCCAAAAAATAAGTCTGAAGTCTGGTCACTGATATACTGCCCGCTGCTGCAATCACCTCCAAATCACTCAAAAATTGCCTCCCTTTCCAATTCTTTTTAAGGTTTGGAAATAGGAAATAATTGGAGCAAGACCTGGTGAGTAGGGTGGATGGTCTATGCACTAAAACACCAAATTTATCAAAACATCCATCATTTTGCCATCCCTATTAACAGGTGCATTTTCTTGCTAAAAGGGAACTCTTTTCTGCAGCTTCCCTCTCCTTTTTTCTTTCAATGCCTCCTTTAATCATCACAGTTATTTAAAGTAGCATTCTGCATTAACTGTTTGGCCACTTGGAAGATAATCACTCATTACAACACATTCCTGATCCCAAAACACTGAGGCCAGAACCTTTCCTGCTGACGTTTGGGTCTTGAACTTCTTTGGCCTTGGTGAACTTGAGTGCTGCCATTGCATGGACTGTTGTTTTGTCTCAGAATCATAGTGGTGTAACCATGTTTCATCAACAGTAACTAGTCATTCCAAAAAGTTGTCACCAGCTCGACAAAAATGCAGCAAAATTAACTTAGAAGTGTCCACTCAACGTCTTTTCTCATCGGCTTTCAAACATTTGAGTATCCACTTGACTGACAGCTTCTACATACCTAACTGCTTATGAATTAAAAACCCAAAATGGTCCCTGGATATCTGCAGTGTCTCAGCAATTGTTTTAGCCAATACTTGTCAATCTTCCAAAATCAGGTCATGTACATGATCAACAATTTTAGGAGCAGACACTGTTTGAGGTCTAGCAGACCTTGCTGCATCTTCGGTCTCAAAATCTCCATGCTGAAAATTTGCATACCACTTCTTCACAGTTTAGTAAGAAGAGCACTTGTCACTCAATGTTTGCATCATACATTCATGGATTTCCTTAGGAGTTTTTTTCAGCAGGAATAGGAACTTCATAATGGCTCAGAGTTCCACACCTGAAAACTACACAGTTGTTATTGACATGGTTCAATCAATGATCTGAAACAATGTCAAAACACAGAGTTACAATTCTGAAAATTGGCACTTTAAAGGATGAAATAACCCTCTTTTCAGCTACAGAGGCAAAATGATGCTCAGTATTTAGAAAGTTGGTTGGGCTTAGCAATTTTCATATTCTAGCAATTCTCTTTATGTGCTGCAGATTCTACCTCTGAACCCTTATCCTTCTTGAATTCATATAGTATTACAGTTGCACCCACCCATTTTCAGGTTATGCAGAAGTATATATATATATATATATATATATATATATATATATATATATATATATATATATATATATATATATGCAGGTTTATTCAGCTGATATTTCTCCTTCTCACATTGACAATCAGGTCAAATATTATATTGTTCCCTTTGACTCCAGAAATCCTTAAAAGGGGAATGTTATTCAAAGTTATCATATCATATATGCACCAAAAAACGCGGCAAGGACACTGCTATTCAGCCCAATGGTAATGTACGCATATGGGAGAAAGCACGCCAACAGGTTAGTGTGAGACGGAATGCTAGTACTGTTGTAATGCATCAGCAAGAGGCAGAAGTATTTCACGCAGATCCACCAGAACCAAGTACAGTTAGCAAGCAGGTCCAGTTGACTTTGCCAGGGACATTGAAAGAATCTCTGCCAGATAGAGATGACAACAATTTGCGACCAGAGTCTGTTACCAACTCGGCCTCCATTACTCATTCCACAGAAGTATCAACAGTAACCTGCGCTACAGCAGCTACGCCGATGGATGACTTACTATCAGGAGAAAGCAATATGGGGGCACGACCGAAAACACAACGGGGGAAACAGCATTTTTTGGAGATGCTGCCAGCACCTATGAAGAAAAAAGGTGCATGGAAAAGGTCGTTAAGCGAGGACCGGAGCGTGGACAAAAGGAGGAAAATGTTGGACTGACTAATAATGTGGACTTTGGTATTGTTTTTAATTTATCTACATATGTTTTAAATAATTATGAGTTAGCAGTACTTAACAAAGGGCTTACCTTTGTGCCCAGCAATAGCAGTGTATATAATGAAATAATAATGGATATCATGCTTTTCTGTCGCAATGTAGCTCTGAAAATGATGTATGGGGATAATGATAGAGGTAATTTGACCTTAAAGAAACCGAGTAGTTTTGTACCACCACTTAAACCCACCCTGAATTTGTTCATTAGGGGATGTGAGCAAGATTTGATAAGATACTTCATTGAAGGAGATACCAGCAGATTTTACAATCTTACTCAAACAGAGAAGACAGCATTGCAGAGTTTATGTAATAATACAGATTTAACAATAAAACCGGCGGATAAGGGTGGGGCGGTTGTTGTGCTAGATACAACCTGGTATAATAGTAGATTGAGAGAACTACTCCAAGACGAAAGCACATATACCCAGATTAATCCATTGGGAGTGAGACAAGCCATAGATAGGGTACATCATGCCCTGCACAGGCTGAAGTTTGAGATGAGAATTACTGATGATACTTTTGACTTTCTTTGGTTAGAAAAAGCAGTCACGCCTGTCTTCAAGGCACTCCCTAAGATTCATAAGTCCCTGGTTAACCCACCCCTGAGACCCATAGTTTCAGGGAGGGGGTGGGTGACTGAGAATATCTCTATATGGTTGGAACATCAATTAAAACCCTATGTTGAAGGGATTGAGAATATTTTGTTGGACACAGGTGACTTCTTGATGAAGTTGGGTAGGGTAGATTATATGGATGAGAAGGATAAGTTATTGATGGCCACCCTAGATATAAACAACTTATTCACAGTCATTAACAATGAATATGGAGTGGATATGTTAAGTACCCTTTTGAACGACCTAGGAGTTACTGAGGTCAAGATTAGCCTAATAAAGGAACTTCTGCTATTGGTATTGGAGAACAATATTTTCATAGGAGCAGAGTCTATATATAGACAGGCACAGGGGGTAGCCATGGGCACCCCTTGTGCCAACACTTATGCTAATCTAGTCCTTGCCCAATGGGAGAAAAACCACATATTGAGTAATGATGCATGGAAGGGATATATAAAGATGTATGTGCATTTTGTGGACGACGTCTTTATATTATGGAATGGAAACTTGAACGTTACAGAAATTTGTGAGTTTTTTACATTCGACCACAACATTCTTTAGGTTCACTTTAAAAGCCTCCTTTGATTCTATAGATTTTTTGGATGTAAACTTAGCACAGAGTGTAGATGGTTTCACATCAAAACTATACAAGAAAGAATGTTGGAAGAACACGATATTGTCATATGATAGCATGCATCCACGTTATACATATTCGAACATTGTACAGGGGCAGGCGAGTAGGATCTCCAGGTTATGTTTGGATAATGGTGATTATGACAAAGAACTAGCTACACTTAAGGGCTGTTTACAACAGAGGGGTTATCGGGAAGATAAAGTGGATAAGCTGATAAACACTAGCAAAGGCTTTAGGGAAAGCAAATATAAACCTTGGCCTAGACGCACTCCAGCCCAGATAGACAAAAATAAAAGACCCACAGTTGTAAGGAGTCCCCAGTTAATGTTTACCTACAGTAGCAACATAGGTGATATCTGTAATGTTGTACAGAATAACTGGAACATTCTGACTAGTGATGAAGGGCTGAGTGATATAGTAGGTTGTAGACCTAACTTCAGATATAGAAGAAACAAGAATCTGAAGGATTTGTTATGCAAAGAAAGGCTAAGTAGTCAAAATACAGTAGCAACAATAACGACGGGCACATTCCCGTGTGGGAGGTGCAAAGCTTGTGGCCACATTAATAAGAACACTAACTTTGAGCATCCTGTCACACATAGGCAATTTGTGTTAAAAGGGAGGGCTACCTGTCGAACGACGGATATAGTTTATCTAGCTGAGTGTAGCCATTGCCCTAGTTTTTATGTAGGGAAAACTAACCAGATGTTAAAGACAAGGATATTACAGCACCTATCTAACATTAGGAATGGGGATGTGCATAATGCTTTGAGCAGACATGTGATGGATAATGCAACACACAAATTCACTTTCAGGGATATAGTAAACGTAAGGCTTACTACTAGAGGGGGTGATGTGAAGCATTTGACAGAATTAGCAGAATCCAGATGGATCATTGAGCTTATGGCCAATCGTACACCAGGTTTAAATGATGTGATACCTGTTAAGCCCTCCCTTCAAAATAGGCGGGCTTTTTACTGAATCCTATTGGATATGCACTAGTTTAAAGGAAGGGGTTGTTTTATTGTAATTTTATCTGATGAAGGGAGAAGTCCCGAAAGCGCTCATCTTGTGTTTATGTGCAATAAAGATTTTAAGGAATAGCAGTGTCCTTGCCGCGTTTTTTGGTGCATATTTGATTTTGGAATCATAGGCTGGACTTTGGTATAGTACTCAACTTTTTTGCTTTGTTTTCTGTTATCATATCATGTGTTAAATTTGGGACTACAGCCATAGGAAGAACAACAATTTGAAATACAGTTTACACTTTTACTTGAGTAATTGATTATTGTTTCCCACCTCTGTGAATGCAGACTGGTTTCTTAGTAAGGATCTTCTTTTTAGACACACACTGTACCTTTATAGGTATAACCATACTGTCTGAGTATGGTAGTCCTTACAGCTTCCTGGCTTCAATTAAAACATTGCAGTTAATTATTTTATAAAGCACAACAACAAAAGGCTTACTCATTTGTTCTAGCAGACAATTTATCCCATTCATTGAGTTCAGCATCATTAACATGGTTTTCATGCCTTACAAATTTCATACATAGAAAATTCTTATTTTTATACAGAATCTAGCTGTTTAGCTATTTGCCTTCATTTTCACTTTTAAAACAAAACTTGTCTGCATCTGATATTTTCTGCTTCTTACAAGAATTTGATGCAGGCTTTTTCTTTGGTTTAGATGGCTCATATTTAAACAGACCAGCTCAATATTTTTGGTATCCACAGGGAAGCCTAAAATATCACATTTCTTACAATGGTAGGCAAGACCACCTTAAACGTATAACTAGTAATATATTTATCTTTTAGAAAGTTGACACTCTGGATCTAATCATAATTAAAGCACATGCATTAAACCACATAATTATACCCTACATTGATGACATATATGGACAAAGCCCTGACTATGGCTCTGGAATTATGAGTTTGAAAATATCAATTCAGGTGCTTATGGAGTTCCGCTGTGGCGACCCCTAACCGGGAAAAGCCGAAAGACACAAATTGCTGAGTAGACAGAATGCTTAAAGTTGTTTTTAAATAATATATTTAATCAGTTTTAATAGATGGTTCAATCAGATTGCGGAGATTATTAACAAAAAAGGTCTATCTTAACAAGTTGTAGTGAACTGAGTAAATACTTTTTAGACAGATACAACTTGCATTCAAGAATGAGGGAAATCTGAAAGAATTATGTGATAAAGAAAGACCAAGGTTTGATGGGTATGATGTAAGAAAGAAAAGGAAAACATATATATGTTATGTTTGCTTGTTCTGTAAATATATTATAAATAAGCTACTGTTTGTTCAATGACTAGCAGGCACATAATGCATGTTTACACAAAATGCTACTTGTCTGATCAGGAATATTATTTATCTGACCACATGCACCAGATGAACTGCTTTCTATGTAGGCAAAACAAACTGATATCTTAAAGATAGAAGCAAAACATTAGTCTTCTGTCTAATACTTTGTAGCAAAAATATATTAGTGCAACTTACACAGAGCACTGTTTTATGTTTAGAATTATTGTAAAGACTGTTCTAAATCCTACGGTTGAGGACCAGATATTGGAAACATTGTAACTTGACCACAGATGGATAACAATGTTGAGGGGCGATAAAAACCTGTTTTAAACACTGCTGCTAGTATTAAGCCAAAACTGAGGAAGATACATTTTATTGTTTTATTGTGAAATGACAATTATGAGTGCATTATACTTGTCCTTTTGCAAACCTTACATTTTTAATGTCAGAATTGCTGAATATATTTAAGGTTGCAGTCTAATTTATTTATTTATTTATTTGGCATTTATAATGAGGTACCCATTTTTAGTGGAGTCCCGGGGAGAAAAGAAATATATATATAAGGTTAACAGAATGAAAAACTAGACAGACATAATAAAGTCATAACATTCAAGCACAAATGTAAAACCAACACATTAGTTTATCAGAATGAGGACTTAACATTCAGGCACAAAATTTGAAAAACTACACATTAGTTTGTCAGAATAAAAACTCAACAGGCATAAAGTGATAATGCTGAAGCTTATATTACAGGGAAAGCCTGATAATAGCAAGATGCAGCATTATTAACATAACAGATGATTATCATAACAATTATTAATATTCCAGAGGTCATGAAATATTGTAACAGATTATATTGGTGAAGGCATAAGATAGTACAAGTAGAGAAGGGTAGGGTGTGATAGAGGGAATAGTAGGAATAGATGTGGAAAAGATATGAGTGCAACCTCAAGGGAGTATCTGTAGAGCAAGGGAGGTTAAGATAAGTCAATAGTGGGGATAGAGAGACAGCAGAGGTAGAAAAATGTGTAAGAGTACCTCAGCCTAGGCTCATACAGGAGCAAATCCAAGCTTTGTTGAAATATTCTTTTATAGAGGTTTTGAAGGAGTGCAGGTTAGTAGCAGTTTTGACAAGTAAAGGAAGGAACGTCTATAGTTTTGCCACAGAGCAGGAGTAAAGGCTTAGGCCTGGGGTTTGTTAGGTTTATAAGTTGTGAGAAGATGTTTGTCTTCAGATCTGAGATGTTTATTTGGGATATAAAAGTGGATTAATGGACTGAGCGCAGGACAAGCAAGTGGGTTATGGATGATTTGTATACCATAGTAAGTTGTACATATTGGAGGTGGAGGGGGGAGATGAGTTAGCAGGGTTGCGTTTATTGAAAATTAGGCAATATTGTTATAACAGCTTTCTATTTTCTTCTCTTAGGGAGGTCTGTAAGTTAGTTAGAATTGGGGCCCCATATAACAGTGAGGGCAAGAGTAGGTTTTGGCAAGGGTAATTTTGGTAGCTGTTGTGATGAAGTTTTTTATTACTGTATATCATGCCTAGTTTTTGGTAAGTTGTTTTGATACTGTTTTATATGTGTAGGTCAAACTTGAAATTATCATCAATTTTGACACCTAGTAATTTGGTATGCTGAACCAATTTAATTTCAGTATTGCTGGCTGAAAAGATATTGACGTTTGTTTTGTTGAAGCTCT
The DNA here is from genome assembly GCF_019279795.1 of Protopterus annectens. Classification (NCBI taxonomy): domain Eukaryota; kingdom Metazoa; phylum Chordata; order Ceratodontiformes; family Protopteridae; genus Protopterus; species Protopterus annectens. The sequence continues at coordinate 841,621,347 of NC_056735.1, forward strand.
GGGGTGTGTAGGTAAAGAGAAGGAGCTTTGTTTTTTGGGGGATTCAGTAGGAGTTCAGTATTGTTGTGCCATGTTTCTATGGAAGAGAAAGCTTGCTGTGTTATGTGTTGTAGGTGAATGAATGTGTCTGATATGTAGATGATAATGGAGTCATCTGCATATTGGATTAGAGTGCTTTCACAGGAAGATGCATGCAAGTTATTGATGACTACATTCAATTGTAATGGGCCAAGGATGGATCCTTGAGGTACACCTGTGATATGGGGAGGATACTGCCCTGCCATTTTACTGATTGCTGCCTGTCAGCTAGGTAGCTACGTAACCACTGAAGTGAGGAGGAGGCTAGACCAATGCTGTAAAGTTCTTTCAGGAGTTTGGGGGTGAGACACCATGTCAAATGCTTTTGACAAATCTAAAAATATTGCCAATACTAGTTTGCCAGTGTCTCAGGCTTTGTGGCACAGTCCATAAAAGATTATAAGGCTGTTGAGGTACTGTATGCAGGTCTAAATCCATGTTGAGTTTGGGAAATTAGGTTTTTGTGTGTAAGATGGTGGAGAAGTTGTAGGTGCATGCATGTTTTTCTAGAATATTACAGGGGGAGAAAAATTGCAATAGGATGAAAGTTTGTGATGTCAGTGGAGTCGCCTTGCCTCCTTTATGTACAGGGATAATGTGTGATCTTTTCCATAGGTTAGGGACATGTAATTCAGCTATGGAGCAATTAATTACAATGTTAACATGAAATGCTATTGCCTCTGTGACAAGCTTTAGGTATTCTGGTAGTAGGTTGTCTGCTGAGGTTGAACAAGATTTCAGTTTTTGTAGTAGATTTTTATTTGAGATAAATGGATGGTCTGAAACATAAACTGGGGATGGTTTGTTTTATGATTATGAATAAGGAGCCGGTTGTGTGTATGTAATATGTGGGGTGTCTAGAAGTTAGTATTGGGGGTATTAGTACAAGTAATGAGTTGGGATGGATGAGTTGGGTTTACTTTTAAGTTGGATATGGATTCTATAAAGTATGTGTTGAATTTGGTGGCTGTTTGAAGAGGTGGTATATTGGGGTATGGATTGAGATTATTTTGTATATTCTGCACTGAGTAATGACATTATAATGGGCTAGAATTTCTTATGGTTGTTTGTGTGGTTATCTTGAATGTAGGAATAGTATGCTTTTTATCATGCAATATTTGTATTTTTGTTTGATTACAGACTTGTCTGTATAACTGAAGATTTATGTTGTTTTTATTCTTTAGCCAGGCAGTCCATGCTTTGTCCCTGTCTTTCATTACAATTTTACATGATTTTGTAAGCCATGGGGCATGGTTATTTTTTATTCATTTTGTTTGCTGAGGGGCTAGGGAGTTAGGAATGCTTAAGAAGGTATTGTTGAAATGTTCAGCTGCATCATTAAGGGGAAGTCTTTTTTAGGACAGACCAGTCTATAGCTTGTAGAGATTCATTAAATACCTCTTTGCTAAATTTTTGTAGGTTGCGTATAGTTTTGCACTTGTGTTGCTTTGTGAGTTAAATGATAGTCCTGTGAGTATAGGCTAGTAGGTGGTCACTTAAGGAGTCAGGAAGTGTACCTGAGAATGTAAAGTTCGAAGGGATCGAGTCCAGGGTGGATTGTTGTATGTTATTTTTGCTGTATCTGGTAGGAGTATTTATAAGCAGTGTAAAGCTACAGAGGCTTATACTGTTTGTTGGGTGGTGTGAGCTTAGTGTCTGCCAATCAGTGTTGATATCTACTAGGATAATGGTTTTCTTTGGTATTATTTCAAATATCCAGGCTAGAATACTTTCTAGAATGGGAATGTTTTGCCGAGGAGGAATGTATAAAACAACTATGCAGATGTTTTTAGATGAGTTAAGTTTTAGAAATCTTATAAGGATTTCGGTTGTGCAGAATTTTCATATAGTATTTGAGTATGAGGAAACTATCAAGTTGTTATGGAAAATTAGAGCTATTCCACCACCTTTTTTATGTGCTCTGTCTACTCTGATAATGTTGTAACCAAGGAGAAGAATTTCAGTATCTTTAATTTCTGGTTTTGGCCAAGTCTCTGTAATAGCATGGATGTCTGGGTTAGAGGTTTGTTAACCAGGCATGAAAGAGTGTTAGTTTATTGAAATGCTCCTGATATTAAGAGCGCTGAGTATATTTTTCAGGTAGACAGTAAATATTTGAGGTATGAAGTGGAAGAATGAGGTAATTGGGCACATATTTTCTGGGAGTATGGTGAGTTGGTGGACTTTAAGGATTCCATGCGGGATGCAATGTTGGAGATGCTGGGCGGGTAGATTGGTCTGATGAAGGAGATGATTTTTCTGAGCTATGATACAGAATCAGAATTGCCTAGACATGGGCCTTGCTGTGTCTAATAATAGTGGCTGCCAAAAAAGCAATTACTAGAAAATGGAAATCAAAATCTAAACCAACTATATTGGAAGTAGTGATTATAGTAACAGAAATAAAAGAACTGGAACTAAGATCTTTAGAAAAGGTTAAGAGCTACAGAGAAAAAATGGGAATTGTGGGAAGAAAACATGCAAGGGAGGAATTAGGCCTAAAAGGTAGCAGGACATAAATGAGCTATGTAATGTTTGAGTGAGGACTGAGTAGATTATTTCTGAGTAAGAAAGATTGGGTAGATTATAAGTGATGTATAATGTTTGCAACTGGGAGTGTGTCAGTATGGTTTGTGATGTAAAATGCTTGTGACTAGGATTGTGTTCATGTGGTTTGTTTTCATTTATATAAATGTATGAGTGCCTGTGTAGTAAGTGATGGTTTAATGAAGATGTTTCTTCTTTAAAAAAAGCAGGATTTGAATAATTTATGTAATATTGCTTAGGTTATATGATATATAGCAATATGTATGAAGTATAATATTTATGTTAATATATTTTGATTACTTTTATATGAATGCAAATTTGCTTATGTCACAAGTAATAATTCAATAAAGGTGTTTGAAAAAAAAAAGTGTGATGAGTTTTAGTTTTTTTGTCTGTGTAGTAGGAATGGGACCAAGGTTGGAGTGAATGTATGTGCAGAGGTTTACGGCTGTAAAGAACATCTAGTGGTTTAGGATTTTTAATTAATTTGGGTATTTGTATTAGCTCTAGGTTGTAGACGTTAGTACTGAGGACTTTAGCATGGGTATAGAAATCAGTGTTGGGGTTATTATGGAGGAGCTTATGGGGGTGGGATTGAGGGGTGGTGATGATGAGGTAATAGTTGAGTTATAAATAGCAAAACAGTAAAATGGACTTAACACTGAAAATAATAATGAAAAAGCTGAATAAAATCACACTGCTTTTGTTAAAACCATCCAGTAAGAACTTTCATCTCTTCACAATTAGTCAGAGAATTCTTCAGACACTAATGTGTATTTGACTAATGATATTAACATGTAGAGTGGGACATTTGGAGATATAAATAGCTCCAGTGGTAGAAACTGTGTTTCAAATCACATCTTCATTCAGAAGCTGTACCACAGATTTGGGTATAATAAAAAAATGTCTCCTTATGGTAATACCTACCCAGAGATTCTCAAATGATGACAGGAAATGAATGTGCATTTAAGTTTTGACTATATGAAACTGATGAATGATTTCTTCTCTACAGTTGAAGGTGATATGCTATCTGAAATGACTCACTAAACTGAGGTCCCATCTACTTGAGTTGGTAGAAGCTCAGGTGGATGAAAAAGATCTCTTGGCACATATCAAAAAAGAGTAAAGGAACGTCCACAATACCCTGGCCAAATTTCTCATTGTACTATAAATATTAACCTAGGGTCTCCCATTAAAAGAGGAAATAGGACTAACCCAATCAACAAAGGATAAATAAATAAGTACATAAATAAACAAATCAATAAATAAATAAACAAAAATAACTGAGCCACATAGTTTTCCAGCTTATAATAACAGCTACAACTATATGTTCAATTAGATTAGCTTCTTTGAACAATGGCTGACACTGACTAATGGTGGAAACTGCAGAGAGATTGCACAGACTCTAAGAAAAGGGTTGTCTTCTCATGGCCAAAGCAAGCTGCATCATTGTAAGACAGTGTTATTGATACTGAAACTACTGCATTAATTTTGTAACTGCAAATACCAACCAAAGGCATACAAACATGTAAACTAATACCAGGGTTATAAAGACTCATATATTTCCAACCTTGCATAAATACTCTGCTTTATTTAGCTCTTTTGTCACCATGTATCAAATACTTCTTCACAATGCAACCATATTAAAAATACAGGTTTAAATACTTGATAAGGTTAAATCATGTGATAAAACAGCCCAATGAATACCCAGCTACTGTGAATAAATAAGTAGAATCACACACATATTAATTTATGACAATTACATATTAACCTAATAACTATGAATAAAACATTTAAACAAACAATATGTACATAAACATTAATATTTAAAAACCTATCTTGAATAATTAAATATTATCTTAAACCATATAGGAACGCAATTTCAGGTAACGACTTAAACTAATACCATCATTCAAATCAGGTTTAGTTAATGCATTTAACTTATTTTGCCAACAAATTTCTCTAAAATTTAGTTTGTCCTCCCATGGTCCACCCCTAGGGTCCTGCAATATTTTTTCAATGATGACAAATTTGAAACTATGGGATGGGTGGTTCTCTATATGTTGAAATAAAGCACTATTAGTGTTCTGATTTTGTATGTCCCTTGCATGTTTATACATACTCTCCTTAAATTTTCTTTTGTTTTTTCCTATATAAAAAACAGTACATTCTAAGCATAAAGCAGCATATACTACCACGGACGTATTGCAAGTAAATCTCCCTGTTAATTTTATAAAAGTGTTATGAATTTTTATCTTGATTGTTTGTTTCACCAAAGGACATTTAGAACAAAATCCACATATTTTCATACCTGATTACCCTCCCTGTGGAGGACCAGTACCTTTATTTTTTAACATCTGTTTGAAAGTGAACCCCCTCCTGTAAACTATACATGGTCTTAAACCTAATTTAGTAATAATACCATCAAAACTGTGGAAAATATGCCAGTTCTTATTCAAAATGTTAGATAAAAACTAGTAATTCACTGAAAATCTGGTAACAAAAGAACATTTAAAATCCATGTTTGCTGAAGTGCCCTCTCCCTGATAAACATCCATAGGACTTGTCACATTACTATAATTCAAAAGTGGTACTATAGTCCCTTTCTCTCTTTTAATAGAAATTACATTCAGAGAGTCCTTTAGTAAATCAGATGGATATTTGCAGGACTTAAACATTTCAATAAATTCATTACACTGAACAAGGAATTGATCATTTCTAGTGACCATTCGGGCCAAACTAATAAGTTGGCCCTTAAATAAACCATTCTTTACATGCATAGGATGATAACTTTGATAATGCAATAAACTATTGCTGTAAGTTGCCTTTCGATAAAGGTCACTAATGTAATGTGTGTCATTTTCCTTTTTAATTACTACTTTCAAATAATTGATGCTGTCTAGCCCATGGGTAAAAGTGAACTCTAAAAATTCAATAGTAATATTGATGTACAAAATAAAACCCTGAATGTCTTTAACTTCTCCTGTCCAAAAAAAAAAAAAATAAATCATCTATATAACATAAATATAAACTCCATTTTTGTGTATAGGGTGAATTGAATAAATATTTCCTTTCCCACATCAACATTATTATATTTGCAAACACAGGGGCACATATAGCCCCCGTTGCTACCCCTGTTTTTTTTAAAGAAATATTGACCCTCAAAAATAATGAAATTATTTCTTAACATAGCATCCATGAGTGTAACAAGAATAGCCACTTGGTCATTGTCAAATAATGTGCTCTCATATAAAAATTCCTCAAACCGCTCTATCCCCACAGTATGTGGGACTGAGTTATACAAATTCACAACATGCACAGTTAGAAATGTGGCTTTCCTGTTACATTGTACCGCATAAAATTTTCTAAGAAAGTGCCACGAATCTATGCATATGTGCTCTTCACTTTTAAGAACATCTTTTAATACACAATCTATATATTTCCCCATGAACTCTGTCTTGGATCCATTCGCACTAACAATTGGCCTCGTGGGAGGGTCCACTTTGTCCTTAGGTATCTTTGGTATACCAAAGATACAAGGTATTTTTGGAAATTTCACTTGCGAAAATTCTAATAACCTGACATCTATTAATCCTTGATCTTGTAAGTCTTGTAACATGATGTCAGTTTTGTGGTAGGAGATATTAACAAAACTTTTAGAGACCTCTTCATACACTGCATCGTCCAACAATAAAACATTAATTCTATTGGTATAATCTTGTTTAGACATTAAGACCACCCTGCCCCCCTTATCGCGTCTCATAACCCGTATCGAACTATCATTAATCAATTTTGTCAACAGGACCCTTTCTTTATCAGATACATTGCCAACACAATTATCTTTACCCCTAAGCATAGCTCGAAAATCAAAAGCGTGCATTTTTTCAAAAAAAAAACAAAAAAAAAAACAACTGACCAGGGGAGGATTATATACAATTTTTTTATGAAACAGCAAATTATTCTCATTACTAATTATTTGTTTGAACATCATTCTAAAATTCAAACTCCTGACAAACATTTTGAGATCTAAAATAACCTCTACTAAACTAGAACTCTTAGTAGGCACAAAATGTAAACCCTTACAAAGTAAATTAGCAACTGTGTTGTAAAATTGACAACAGTAAAGTCATCTTTATCGTTGAAAATTTCAAAAGGATGCTCATGAGTATTACCAAAAATCATGGCCCCTTCATTTGATGTAAAACGAACTGTTCCCATACCATTCTGTTCGAGTATGTATATTTTTTACAGAAAAAGGGCGTAGCTATGGGCACATCATATGCCAATAGCTATGTTAGTATGGTATTGGCTTACTGGAAAGAACATTATATTTTTGATAGTCATTACAGTACTTTAGTTTCATTTTATAGAAGGTTTGTTGATAATGTCATATTGTTTTGGAAGGGTGACACCCAACAGTTGAATGATTTTTTTAGACTATCTTAACAATACCACCTCTTTTTTGAGGTTCACTTCTAATGTGTCTTTTGAAGAAGTGATTTTCTTGGATGTAGGGAGAGTTCAGGTAACTTTACAACTAGGCTTTTTAGGAAATCCTGTAGATAGAACACAGTACTACAGCGTAATAGTATGCATCTGACACATGTATATAAAAACGTTTTGAAGGGACAAGGCATGAGGATGTCAAGACTGTACAACACAAACAAAGGTTTTTTTTAGCAGATTTGAGGACACTTTCAAAAGAGTTCGTAACTAGAGGCTATAGTGGTGTTGAAGTTGAGACAATGACAAAAGAAGTCAAGAATCTTAGGGTGGGAAGGGCTAAGCCAAATTTTTCAGATGATGGAGATAGTTATGATATGAGACCAGGTCCACAATGTGGTGGACGGATCCCTTTGACCTTGTCATATGCTAGTGACATTAAACAAGTTAATGAGGTGATTTATTTGAATGGGGGTATTTTAACCTCTGACCATCGTATTAAGGATTTGATAGGAGAGAAACTCTTACTTAGCTATAAAAACAAGAAGTCATTGAAGCGATGCCTCTGTTATAGAGATACTTATAAGTAGTCCCCACAACTACAGTCCTTTACAGGGACTCATCCCTGTGGTAGCTGTAGATATTGTGCATATCTAGATGATTCCAGCAAATTTGTACATCCTGTTTCTGGACTGATTTTTTCCTTTAAAGTTAATGCCAACTGTAAAACCAAGGACTTAGTCTATTTAGCTACATGTAAAGACTGTAACAGTTATTATATAGGGGAAACTAATAGGATGTTTTTTGAGAGGATTCGAGAGCATGTTTATGCCATAAAAAGTGTGATGTTATCAATGCCTTAGCTAAACATGTGTTGGACTCAGGCTTGGTACATAGTTTTGTCTTTAAAGTAATAAAGGTAGTCTTTGAAAATCCAAGAGGTGGTGATTTAAAGAACTACACTGAGCAGGGAGAGCTTCATTGGATTTTGAGGTTTGGTGCTGAAAGGAAACCAGGTCTTAATGACAGGATTTCTTTAAAACCCATTTTAAAATCAAGGGATTTACCTAAGTGATAATTGCTTATTTTAATAATTGATTGTTGATCCTACTATATAAATGTGTATTGTGGTGATGTTATTTGTCTGAAGAAGCACTAAGGTGCAAATGCGCTTACATTATTTCTGTGATTGGTTTTTATATTAAAAAGTGTGCCACAGCCTTGTCTCTGGGATTCCTTGGTTTTTACTCAATAATATGTAATTGTCATAAATTAATATGTGTGTGATTCTTCTTATTTATTGTGGGAGGGTGGCCTAATGGTTAAGGTGTTTGCCTTACAAACACAAGGTTCACGGTTTGAGTCTTACAAGGGATAATTGGCTAGGCTTAAAATGGCTCACAAGGCAGTTAGCTTAGTACGAACCTAACCTATTCACAGTAGCTGGTCATTCACTGAGCTATTTTATCACATGATTTAACCTTATCAGGTATTTAAACCTGTGTTTTAATATTGTTGCATTCTGAAGAAGTCTTTGATACACACTGATGAAAGCACTAAATAAAGCATAGTTTTTAAGCAAGGTTGGAATTTTGTCTAGATTTGGCTATTGCTTTGAATTTTGTACTGGTCCGTGGTTTGTGAAGTCTAGTGTGTTTGCCAAGCTAGGACATGGATTCTTCCTCACATACTATCACTTTAGGAAATGATCCAATGGAAAATATTAGCCTTTTAACCCAGCTAACTCAAGAAATTTCCAAAGATGTCCCGAATGGGAGTAGATTGGATGGCACTCAGTCCAGTAATATTTCTTCTGAGTCTGGCATTAATGCTATGAATATGTCTTCCAGTGACCGTTTACATTGGACTTCATTTGTTTCGTCTAGTGCAAGGTACAATTTAACAGAATGGTTTCAAAAGGACTTTAGCTTTAACAGTTTGGGCAATAATAGCCAAGGTGTTTCTACGTTTCAACAATCTTTAAACATGTTTGAAAACAAATCACTCAAATGCAGGAAACTTCAGTTAGAAAATGACTATATTTTGGAATGTATAAAAAACAAAATTGTTCCGAAAGGACTTAGCCATTGGAAGTATCCTACAGGTTTAACACCAAACTCCCCTTTACATTTAGAGCTCATTGCTTTATTTGACTGGCAGGGTTTGGAGTTAATTGACATTCTTATAAAACCTAACCATAAGACTATTGAAGTATTACACAAAGAGCTATCTGATTTAGACAAGGCATTATGTAACAACTTGCTTTTTGAACATAATGTACCATCTTATACAAATGTCTACGACAAAACTGACTAATTAATACTTGATATCCAAAACTGGAAAGAAAAAAAAATTGTGTAGAGACATCAAGGTGTATGCTTTGGGTTTAGCATATCCAAAACCCCTGCAAGTTTTGTCAGGTTCCACCTCCAATCAGACTACAACCAATGGACAAGGGAGGACTAACAACAAGGCAGACGTTGACTTGGTTGAACAAGCCCCTTTAGGGCAGGAGTTCCCGCGGAGGTCTACGAGGATATGCAACCAGACACAGCAAGTGAATTACAGGCCACAGTGATATCGCCCAAGTTGGGGCTATCAAAATCAACAGTTCCATTACATGAAGAGGCAACAAGTGAACTGGAATTAGACTGGGAGCTAGCAGCTTTCAGTGTGGAAACTTTTCAGGAGATCCAAACACTTTAGGAACAAGAGGATTCTTCTGTTGAACTGACTTTTTCGTCCTACATAGAAGCAATTGTTGACATTAAACCTGTTTGGGCTTTGCTCATGCAGAATGGTATGAGAACAGTTTGTTTTCCATCAAATGAAGGGACCATGATTGTTGGTAATACTCATGAGCATCCTTTTGAAATTTTCAATGATAAAGATGACTTTACTGTTTTCAATTTTACAACACAGTTATTTGATGCGGAAGTTGCTAATTTACTTGGTAAGGGTTTAAATGTTGTGCCTACTAAGTGCTCTAGTTTAGTAGAGGTTATTTTAGATCTTAAAATGCTTGTCAGGATTTTGAATTTTAGATTGATATTCGACCAAATGATTAGTAAAAAAAAAGTGTATATAATCCTCCCCTGTATGTATGATTTTGATTTTCGAGCTTTGCTTAGGGGTAAAGATAATTGTGTTCACAATTTATTTGATAAAGGAAGGGTCCTGTTGACAAAATTGATTAATGACAGGTTGATATGGGTTATGAAACCCGACAAGGGGGAGGGGTGGTCTTAATGTTTAAACAAGATTATACCAATAAAATTAATGTTTTACTGTTTGGACAATACAGTGTATGGAGAGGTCTCTAAAAGTTTTGTTAATGTCTCCTACCACAACATTGACGTCATGTTACAAGACTAACAAGATCAAGGATTAATAGATGTCAGGTTATTAGAATTTTTGCAAGTGAAATTTCCAAAATACCTTGTATCTTTGGTATACCAAAGATATATAAGGACAACGTAGACCCTCCCATGAAGCCAATTGTTAGTACGAATGGATCCAAGACAGAGTTCATAGGGAAATACATAGATTGTGTATTAAAATATGTTCTTAAAAGTGAAGAGCACATTTGCATAGATTTGTGGCACTTTCTTAGAAAATGTAATGCTGTACAATGTGACAGGAAAGCCACATTTCTAATTGTGCATGTTGTGAATTTGTATAAATCAATTCCACATATTGTGGGGATAGAGCGGTTTGAGGGAATTTTATATGAAAGCACATTATTTGACAACGACCAAGTGGCTATCCTTGTTAGACTCATGGATGCTATGTTAAGAAATAATTTCATTCTTTTCGAGGGTCAATATTTCCTTCAAAAAACAGCGGTAGCCATGGGGGCTATATGTGCACCTTTATTTGCAAATATAATAATGTTGATGTGGGAAAGAAAATATTTATTCAATTCACCCTATACACAAAAATGGAGTTTATATTTACATTACATAGATGATTTGTTTTTTTTTTTTATGGACTGGAGAAGTTAAAGACATTCAGGATTTCATTTTGCACATCAGTAGTACTACTGAATTTTTGAAGTTCACTTTTATCTATGGGGTAGAGAGCATCAATTGAAGTAATTACAAAGGAAATGACACACATTACATTAGTGACCTTTATTGAAAGCCAACTTACAGAAAAAGTTTATTATATTATCAAAGTAATCATCCTATGCATGTAAAGAAAGGCTTAGTTAAGGGCCAATTTATTAGACTGGCCCAAATGGTCACTAGAAATGATCAATTCCTTGTTCAATGTAATGAACTTATTGAAATGTTTAAGTCCCGCGAATATCCATCTGATTTATTAAAGGACTCACTGAATGAAATTTGTATTAAAATGGATAAAAGGACTATAGTACCTTTTTGAACTATAGTAAGGTGAAGAGTCCTCTGGATGTTTATCAGAGAGAGGGCACTTCAGTGAACAGGGATTTTAAATGTTCCTTTTTTACCAGATTTTCAGTGGACTACCAGTTTTTATCCAACATTTTGAATAAGAACTGGCTTATTTTCCACAGTTTTGATGGTATTATTGATAAATTAGGTCCAAGAACATGTAAAGTTTATAGGAGGGGGTTCACTTTTAAACCGTTGTTGGAAAATAAAGGTACTGGTCCTCCACAGGTAGGGTTAGCAGGTATGAAAAGATGTGTTTTTGTTCCCAATGTCATTTAGTGAAACAAACAGACAAGATAAGAATCCATAACACTTTTATAAAATTAACAGGGAGATTTACTTACAATACGTCAGGGGTAGTATATGCTGCTTTATGCATAGAATGTACTGGTTTTATATAGGAAAAAACCAAAAGAAAATTTAAGGAGAGGATGTATGAACATGCAAGAGACATAAAAAATCAGAGCACTAATAGTAATTTATTTCGACATATAGAGAACCACCCATCCCTAGTTTCAGATTTGTCATCACTGAAAAAATATTTCAGGACCCTAGGGGTGGACCATGGGAGGACAAACTAGATTTTAGAGAACTTTGTTGGCAAATTAAGTTAAATGCATTTACTAAACCTGGTTTGAATGATGTTATTAGTTTAAGTAGTTACTTGAAATTGTGTTCCTATATGGTTAAAGATAATATTTAATTATTCAAGATAGGTTTTTAAATATTAAAGTTCATGTACATATTTTTGTTTAAATGTTTTATTCATAGTTATTGGGTTAATATGTAATTGTCATAAATTAATATGTGTGTGATTCTACTTATTTATTCACAGTAGCTAGGCTGTTTTATCACGTGATTTTACCTTACCAAGTATTTAAACCTGTGTTTTTAATATAGGTTCATAGGTTAGTACTAGGCCAACTGCCACCACAAGCTACCCAAAGCCCAGGCAATCATCCCCTGTGAGACTCAAACCCTGCACCCCGAGTCTGCAAGGCAAACACCCCACCCACTAGGCCACCCTCCCAACAATATGGTTGCATTCTGGAGAAGTCTTTCGTACACGCTGATGAAAGTGCTAAATAAAGCAGAGTTTTTATGCAAGGTTGGAATTTTGTCTGGATCTGTCTATTGCTTTGAATTTTGTACTGGTTCTTGGTTCGTGAAGTCTCATATATTACCACCTAAGTCAATCACTGCATTTGTAACAGAGTGACTACGGGGGTCCTTGCATCCAATGAGGATTTCTACCACTCCCACAACTATTTCAGGCATTGTTCCCAAAAATAGAGGACATAAAGAAGAGAAGCTGATTCAGAGACAGAGGAAAAGGATACAGAGAGGGTCATGGATGCCCCATGACAGTTAACTCAGACAAACTTGGCTGTACAGTCTGACTTTATTGTTAATATTTCAGATTATGAACTGTGCCCAGCTAAAGCCTCTGTATTGAGTAAAGGCTTAACTTTTGTTACAACCCTAGATGGTATTCTGGCTAATACTTTATCTGAGTTAAGACTTTATACCACAAATTTGAATTTGAATGAAATACCTTCAAAAAAAAAAAAAAAAGATATGCTATATTAATTTATTTTTGCATTTGTTAACCGGGTTAGTCCGACTGGGCCCAGAAAGCCCTTTTCAATGGAAATCCAAGGAGAAAAGCTTGAGGAAAGTAATTAAAATATAAAAAAAACCCTAACAATTTAAGTTGTAAGATACCTAACAGTACAAACACAGATAGAAATATACAATACAAATGTATACAAGGCAGACGTACAATATTTTGAGAATGCAATAACAATATGTTTGAGAAATTTGGTTAGCATTAGTTATTTACAAAGAATGCAACAATGCCTAAAATAAAAAAAGCAGAGTAACATCATAGCATATAAAGATAGACCAAGGTTTGACATGAACAATGTAAAAAAACTAAAGGGGGACATACCCATGTTATGCTTGTTTAATCTGTGACTATGTTATAAATAAGCTAGAGTTTCTTCACCCAGTAGCAGGCATATAATATCTTACATGCCTGAGAAGGAATAACATTTATATGGTCACATGCACTAGATGGACTACTTCCTTAGCAATGCATGTTACAGAAACTTTCATAAAATGTTATTTTTATCCTTGTGTGAGCCATTTAAAAGTATGTTCCAAATACTAAGGTAGAGGACCAGGCAATGGAAACAGATCAGCTTGAATACATATGAATAACTATGTTAAAAGCTGGTAAAAAGCCTGGTTTAAACACTGTTTCTAGAATTAAACCACTGCTGAGAATTATAGGAAATTTATATTTTGAAATGACAATTATGAGTGTATTTTAATTGCACTTTTGCAAAGCTCATATTTTAATGTCAGAATTGCTGGACATATTTAAAACTGCATTCTAATTATTTGCTGTTCCAATCAGATGATTGGTATTTGATCATTCTTGTTTAATTAATTTGTTTTTATGCATCTGATGAAGAGTTTGAACATGAAAGCATAGGCTGTTTTCTTAATAAAAAGTTGTTGTGCTTTTGGAATTTATTTGATATGTTTTCTAGGAAGGATGGGTGTGATGAGGAGGGAAGTGTACACACTTGGTGCAAGTTGTTGTGGTTTGATTTCCCTGATGACGCCAGGATAGTAGCCATGAGGTGCTGCCTGAGAGTGTAGGGGTATCCTGCTGATGTCACCCACTTGCACATGCTATGACATCTGTTGGCATATCGGTTGAAGTCTTTACCTTCCAGACACAGGGTACAAGGTTTGATTCTAACCTCTGAGCATTGGTTAGGCTTATAATAGTTTGCAGTCTGTTAGCCTAGTAGTTACCTATGAAACTGTAACACACAAAACCCAAGGTTTGAGCCTCAACTTTGAAGGAATTGGCTAGGTTTAATATGGAACACAGCAACAGCTAGCTTAGTACTTACCTAAGAAACTCAAATATCTGTCTTTATTTAGTGACTTCAATCCTCAATAATTTGTCAGAAAGCCATACATTTTATGAGAAATATGCCAAAATATGAGGAAAAAATGGAAGATTTTGTGAAATCAGGAATAGTTTCAACCACAAATAGCAAACCTTTTTGCACAAGACACAGGAACAAAGTCAAAAATAATGAGATAGAAATACCCAAACTAATGAACAGATTTAAAATATTGTCCTTGTATAATTAGAAAGCTGTTTTTGCATTAGCATACTTTTCTGAAGGATTTAAAGTCTGAAACTAAAATGGTTGTCATTAGGTAGTCACTCCAGTCCTGAACAATTTGTAAAACAGACTCTAAAGATTTTACAAGGAACAAAAAATCCAAGAATATGAGACAAATATCAGAAGGCAGTTGAGAGCTATCCAGACAACCCCAGTGTTCAGGCCAGTAATTATACCTTCTTTGCTGTCTATATGCACATCAGAAAACCCTGACTGTTGCTAAAAACTGATAAAATAAAATAGGAACGTCATTCTAATAGGGTTGGGGGAGATGTTGTAGTAAGAGCTGGTTAACAGTGACACATCTGAGTTCTGCATAAATATATAGTCATATTGTATGTATTTACTGACTAACATTTCATGGCTGAGGTAATGAGGCATGTACAATTTTCAGCAATAGCCCATGAGTAAATGAAAATATATTTCAAAAAGACTCAAAAGTGTGCACAGACACACATATGTTTTTAAACAGTTTTTGTGTGACATGCACTCACACACACAAACACACACACACACACACACACACACACACACACACACACACACACACACACACACACACACACACACATGCATATACATATACAAACATATGCAGATGTCTACATGCACAAGCACACACGGATGCATACTCACAAGCACACACACATGCACATGTACACTCAAATGGCATTAATACCTACCTACCGCCAATGTGGAAGAGTACCACTGAACTGGAACACCCAACAAAAAGTCAAATAGATGCAGAGGTGAAGTACAGACTTTATGCAGAAGGCAGGCTAGTCAATAACTGAGCTGGAGAACACATTGCCATGAAGTAGCAACATCAACTACTGCATAATTCAGCCATCTGTGTCTTTAATTAATGTATATGTCATCTTCTTTCAGCTTTTCCCAGTTAAGGGTCGCCACAGCAGAGCACCTGTTCGCTCATGATTGGCAGTGGAGTTTTACAGTGTCAAGTTGCCAGCCCATCGCCCAACCTTCCAAAGAAGGCACACACATGCATTCATACCTAGGGTCAATTTAGAGTGTCCGATCCACCTACAAATTGTTTTTGGGATGTGGGAGGAAACCGGAGCACCCGGAGGAAACCCAAGCAACCACAGGGAGGACATGCAGACTCCACACAGAAGGCACCCCAGTTGAGAATCGAACTGGAGAACCTTTTGCTATGAGGCGACAATGCTAACCGTTGCACCACCATGGCCACCCAATTAATGTATATGTCATCTAACTGATTTATTTATTTTATGCTTCATGTTAAGCCATGAAGAAATTATTTGACAGGTATGGAGTAACTGAATATTAAAAGTATAGTTGCTTACTTTTGTTTACAGTTGACTGTTTCTCCTGCTATCATAGTGGGTTTATCTCATAGGATGATGAATGTTACCCAGCTGATCCAATGTACTGACATCTGATTTATGTTAGTGTATTTTTATCATAATGAGGAACCTGTACTGGCACATTACATGCTATTGTTCTAAGAAACCCTCTTTCAGAATCTGCCTCTGAATGTGACTGGTTGCTTTAGAAGAACTGTTATGCCAACTGGGATTTTACTCCATTTACAGCCTTATCTTACTCACAATGTTGTTGAATTTTGTATAGCAACATGCACTTTCATTTCAGTGCCACATTCTATAACTACACAGTTGTCTGAAATGCAGTCTTGCTTTGATGCCTGGGCTCCTTGACTTTTTCTTTCATTAGAATGGACACTACACTCTCTGCTATGAAGTAAAACACTGCTAACTATGATTCACTTAGAGGCTTTATTTGAATAGTGTAAATCATTTGCTTTACATTACTGCAGACTTGTACTGCACTGTAAGTATAATTATAAAAACTAGGCAGTATATAACTATCTTTTATTAATCTGTACTAAGATAGCATATTTAGGACGTATTAATATGTGAATCAGTCTTGCTACCTTATTTGCTAATACTTTACAAACACTTTCAGCTTTAAATGAAAACATTTTTCTGTGACCTTCAATGACTGCATAGATTGTCTATTGATCTATATGCCTTTACAGAAATAAATATGCAGTTTAGAAAAATGTTTCATTAAATATAACATTCTGTAGTAACAAACTGATGTCCACTGAGAAATAAGGTCTGTTAGAGACTGTTAGTTTAAATGTCTTTAAAAAAGGAAATGTCATGGCAATGCACCAGATGCAGGATTTTACTTTCATCAATCTTTTCAAATTGCAGTGGTAACAGTATACTGATCAAGCTTTGTTACATGCATTTATAATACCACATGAAAATAATGACTACTCCAAATACAATATCTTTAAAATAAACTAGATCAAGTACTAATATTTATGAAATGATTCGGTTTCTTTGCTTACAATTCCTTTTTTTAGTAAATGAAATTAGCTTAGGTTGTACTATAGCAAAAACGCCCTTATTGATTATCAATTTGTAATCCTTGAAACAATGAATCTCCCTGAAATATCAGCTTCCATTTTAATACAAAGATTTACTTTTCAAAACCATGAATTATGTTTGCTTGTTATTATCTATTTTAGGCAACAATCAGCCAAAAATAATAGGGGGACATAGGGCCAAAATGAAGAACAATTTAAAACATTTCTCTAAAAGCTAACAGAACAAAATGAGAATTATGAAACTGTAATAAATGACGTTATGGACTCAGGGTAATTCTCAGTGATTTGCCATAAAAATCAAAACATTTGCAAGGGGCACAACAAAAATATGAGGCAACATTGGGTATACTCTGCAAAACGAGGGACAGTTGAGAGGTTTATAAAACATTCTCTCCT
The DNA here is from genome assembly GCF_019279795.1 of Protopterus annectens. Classification (NCBI taxonomy): domain Eukaryota; kingdom Metazoa; phylum Chordata; order Ceratodontiformes; family Protopteridae; genus Protopterus; species Protopterus annectens. Next base: position 841,638,839 of record NC_056735.1, read on the forward strand.
CCAGTTGTCTTGAGTTGTCTTTTAGCATTTAAAAAAAAACTTACTTGCCTCATGCTTTGGTGAACAACTAGTTCAATTTCAAGTCTGGAGTCTGTCGCTGTTGTTTATACCATTTAATATTTAGGTCTTTCTGATGATTGCTGTCCTTATGACTCATGGGAAGATAACAACAGAAAGCTGTTGCTAACAGTAATAGGTATTTATGCATTCATTTATTTATTTTAAATAACAAGAACATTTCTTAAAATAAATAAATAAATAAAAGGGCCTCAAAACGTCATCTGCCAGCAATGAACAGGTGCGTGTGTTCATGTGGCAGGTACTAGGTATAGAGGAATACTCACAGTGCCCCTGTGATCTAATTCTTTTTTTATTTAAAGCTAAAAATAAATGCTCCTTTTATTACCAGTCATTAAAAGCATCACATAGGCTACTTAAAAAAACAATTTGCAGTGCTGAGCATAATGAAACTTTTAGAAATAAAGTTATTTTGCTATGGGTAGGTAGCTGGCCATGGGCTGCCCTGGAACTGTGGACAGTAGGTGGCTACCCAAATCACCCCCTGTTATAACATGCCACTGACTGCTTGCATATGCTGTCCCCACCATTTTAGTATCATTTGTTTTATTAATGCAAATATGGAAAATTATTCATATTTTTATTACTTCTTGCAAACATTTCAGCTCCAGTCCCATACTTCCCACACCGACCATTTTGCTGTACAGGCTTAACAAACATGTCTGCTTAACTACAACCTTACTGCTTTTGTTTTAGCAATGTAGCTGTATCGGGACATCAGAAATAAGACTTTGAAAACACTGATGTATGTACTTATCTCAGAGTGTGGGGATTCTCTTGTTAAGAAAGGTATACTCTTACAGGAGACCCAGGAACTGGTATTTTCTGATTACTATACACTTCTTTGAAGCAATAAGTTAAGAGTTGTCATTGTCATTGGCATGGCCATGGACTTAGCTACTACCAGCATCCCATCTGCTGCATAAGTAATAGTTTGTTGCAGTTGATCAACTCTTGCCATCCTGGCACAAAACAGATGTACTTCATGAAAAAAAAACACCTAATCCATACCACCAGATTGCTGTCTCTTCAGATGTAGAAAATGTTGGTTAAGATTAATGACTAACAGTAAACTTAAGATCCTCGTTAGCATAGAAATATCTGTGCAAGTTTAACTGCTGGACTGACAAACATGGTATCGAAATAAGGCAGCAGAGACACTTTGCCCATAAAATAATGTTTTATTTTTATTAAACCAAAAATGAAAATAACAGTTCCATGCTGCAAACTTTTCTTTGGAGCATTAAAAAAAGACACACACCCTATGCAGTCTCTCTTATTGGTTTTGGTTTAGTCTCAAAAGAAATCCGGGCAGCTTCCTCATAACTGGATTCCTCAGCAGAATCTGTCCAGATTGTCTCAGGTTCTTAAAGTTGTCATTCTCCATCACAACACACCTCACTTTTCAGGACACTGTTCTAGACAAGAAACTTCCCCGGCAGTGAGAAGCTAACTTATTTAGATTCCAGGGCTACACAAGTACTTTTTATGTATTACACCAACAAGGTAAGTGGTTTCACCACTCTTTAAAGGAACCTCTCTACTTACTACAGAGATATACCTGTCTTTTCTTAAAGAGCACTACATTTTTTACAGCAATATTTACAACATTATTTACAAAATACCATGTTGACATATTATATAACAAGACATTTTGCAGCATTATTTTCACAACATCAATTCTGACACATCCTAGGGCAAAGCACACCACACTCTGTTGCAGTATATACATATATAGTTACAATATGTACATATAGAGCTGGAATTGTTATTGGCATGGCCATGAACTACGGTGCTACCAGATGATGCATAAGTCATAGTTTGCTGCAATTGATCAACTCTTGTCATCTTGGCAAAAAACAGATGTACTTCATAAAAAAACAAAACACCTAGTCCACACCACACATTGCTGTCTCTTCAGTTGAAGAAAAAGTTTGCTAAAATTTCAGATATCTAAAGGTAAACTCAAGATCCTTGTTAACATAGAAATATCTGTGCAAATTTACCCACTGGACAGACAAAGATGGCATCAAAACAAGTCAGCAGACGCAGTTTGTCCATAAAATAATGGGCTTTTATTAAAACAAAAATTAAAATAACAGTTCAGTGGTGCAAACCTTTCTTCAAAGCATGAAACAAAAATAATACACAACCTTTGCAGTTTCTCTTACCAGTTTAAATTTAGTCTCAGAGCAAATCCAGGCAGCTTCCTTCTAGCTGTATTCCTCAGCAGAATATCTGCAGATTATCTCAGGATCCTCAAGTTGTCATTCTCTATCACAGCATACTTCACTTCTCAGGACCCTGTTCCAGACTAGAATCTCTCCCTGTAGTAAGAAGCCAACTTATTTAGTCTCCAGGGACACAAAAATCATTTTATGCATTAAACTAACAAGGTAAGTTGTTCCACCACTCTTGAAAGGAACCTTTCTACTTACTGTAGAGATATACCCATATTTTCTGAAAGAGCAATACAGCATTTTAAGCAGCAGTATTTACAGCATTATTTACAAAATATTATTTGACATATCATATAACAAGACATTTTACAATATTATTTCAACAACATCAATTCTGACACATCCTAGGGAAGGCACACCATACTCTGTTGAAATACACACACACGCACACACACACACACACACACACACACACACACACACACACACACACACACACACACACACACACAGTTTTACATCAAAAAGTACTGTATACAGTATATACTACATATTTAAGCACAATCCTGGTGATACTATAAATAGTTTGTATTACTGCAGTAATAACCTGTAATAGCACACTATAATATAAACCATATGGAGAAATGCTGTTAAAAGTAAGACTTGTTAATGAAAATGCCAGAAATATTTGACTGTCAAAGAGAGGCATTTTGAGGACAACAGTGAAGACTCTTTACAGACCTGGACAAGAACAATGTTGGGAAATACCAGGAAATTGTTATACATACGGTAAATTTACTCAATGATTTCCACAAGACTGGTTTTGGACTTACTTGAATGTTACAAGCCAGTGTGACTAAACTGGAACATCAAGTCTTTTCCCTTAAGAGACTTTTAAAAGAAACCAGAATTGTGTTACTGTTAGAAAAATCTACATGCTGCCTAGAAAAATATATTTACAATGTGTGCTGCTTAGAAAATATATTTACATACATGCTGCCTAGAAAAATATATTTACAATGTGTGCTGCTTAGGAAGATGTGTATTTAATCATTCAAACACATATAAGTTGTGTGATCAAATATATAGAGAAATGTGTGCTTTAGTTAGGAATAAATGTACTTAATGCATTTAATTCTGTCTTACTAGAATAACAGTAGAAATAAACCTGCATATTATTGCTTGAAGTACAAGCTGCAGTGTAATCAGAAATTTGACCTTGGCAGCTTGCAGATGCAGTCTGGCTCATGTCTTTCAAGTAAAGATTATTTTGCAAAGTTAGAAAATAATAAATCTGTTCGCATGTATGTCCTCTTTCCTGCCTCCACCAGGAAGTAGCCTTGTCACTATCTCTGATAGTGCAGCTGAACAAGAGAAACAAAGGGAGGCTTTAAGGAAGACTTACATCTATTGTATTTGAACTAATCAGAGAACCTTGAATTGGCTACATCCTCAGGAGGTCATCGTGACTGACCAGCTGTTTGCAAGGCTGCAACATTCTCATGGGAAAAGGACTTTTGAAAACACAAACTCAGCACTTTTATGAATGACTATGATGTAAAGACCCTGTCACTGACCACACCAGTAAGGTGGGCAAAACTGATAATGAAATGTATATAACCAATGTGTTTTGGTCAATAAAGCAGTCAAAATTCTATACAAACTTTGTGTATGGTTTTTTGCCTCCTAATGTACATTAGCTTTAAGATGCTCAAGCTTTCCTGCATTATTGTTTGTTATTAATTGACATTGTGTTTGAATAACTCAATGATTTTTACAGTCTGACTCTAACAAATTTATTTAACATCTTGGTCCTAATCGTGCGAATTCCTTGGTAAGCTAGAGGTCAGAAGATATAGGTGGTATTGAAGTCTGGGCAGAAGAAGGAAAGACCTCCGACTGAATTGTCGTGCCCAAAGAGGCTGTCCACTTGTCTGATCTGTGGCCGAAAAGCGGAAAACTGGGTCCTAAAAAGCCTATCAAACATAAGCAGGAGGCTCGGTAAGCAGAATTCCTCTCTTTGTTTTGTTTTAGATCGGGGACCAGGTTACACTGTGCTATTGCTAAGGTTTGTGATAGCAGGGAGAGAGGTAGTCGAAGTATTGTATCTTGAGTCATAGATCAGGAAATAAAGCAAAACAAAGTAAACAGTCATTCTAGACACTACTGTGAATACGGGGAATAGAGATACCACGTGGTACAAGAGAAAGGGTTACGTAACAGTTCTGTTGTTTTTTTTCTCTCTCTCTCTCTCTCTCTCTTCTTTTTTTCTCTTTCAGAGACATGGGAAATGAGTGCACTAAAGGGTCACGTGACCCGCCCCTAACAGAAGATGCAAAATATATGCAATTACAGAGAGCAGATAATGTGAGATATTTTGCAACATGGGTTAACAAGTATGACTTTGATGGTAAATTGGATAAAATGGCATTAATAAAACTTTTAAGACAGTTAAAATCTGACGCAGAAGGTCAGGCAAAAAAACAACGACAGTTGGGTGTTCCTCAAGCACATAGGTGGATTGAGGAAGCGAACGAAGGAACAGAAAAATAAAAATGCAAAGGCATTATTTTTAGACAAAGAGGATAATAATGTAATAGTAGCATCGGTCCCTCCCCTACCACGCCCACCGATGCCTTACTCAGAATATGAAGCGGGAGGGCGGGCTGACCCCCCCCCACGTTACCCAGAGACAACAGGGATATTAAGACAACCATTTGTAAGAGAACCTATCGACTAGATCCCGAACACGTCAAACACTTGTAGATGTTCAACCAAGCGGGAATTTATTAGATGAGGGTGAGGAAATCTGTCCATTAATAGAAGTACCAAACCCGCAGGCAGGACAGGAGGGCCAGGCCTCAACTCTCTTAGTATACAGACCATGGACACCGGAAGACATCCGAAAAGCTACAGAAGGAATTCCCCATCCAAAAATTAACTTTGAGAAATTTTACAGGATTTACAGGGTATGAGATTAAGTTACCACTTAAATGGGGAAGAGGTAGAAAGAGTAGTTAGACAAATTTTAGGTCCAGACTGGCACATGATTTGTGGCACCTGGAATGCCCGTGACGCACAACACAGGCCACTCCTACATAGTGACGCAGAACTAGATACTAGATTGAAGGGTCTTACAGACCGCATTACTGAAAAATGGAAACCTAGGGCAGACTGGACTTGCATTAACCAGTGTGTACAACAAGATAATGAAACTGTGGATGCATACTATGGTAGATTGTTAGAATGTTTTAATAACCATAGTGGCATGCCTGTTCCTGAAAATCAAAAAAATGATAGTTCATATGAACAACAATTGAAGAATGCATTTTGAAAGGTTGTATTGCCCCTGTCAATAGCTTCATCACGAAGCACATGATAGATCACTGAACAAGTAGGCTTCAAGCCTTGTTAGAGTATGCTAGACATGCCGAAAAACATTTTAACACTAAAATGAAAAAGAAAACGCAGGTCTTCACAGCTGAAGGCGGTGCGGAAGTTTTTGTAGTACAAGCAGCCAAAAAGGGCAAGCAAAATATTCAGGGTAACAAACGCTCTGACAAAAACTCAGAAATTTATGAGAGCAGAAAGAAAAAGGTGAATGCTTTAATTGCGGTAAGAAGGGACATTTGGCAAGGGATTGCAGGAGCAAGGCACCTGCGGAAAAAAGGATAAGGAAGATGAGGATTGACTATATGACAGTTATGCTGCTCAGCAGTTATCAGAAGAGACTAATGAGCAGGGGGATGATGTAAATACCTTAGAAGAAGCAGATGACATGCAACTGGATGTAGAAGTTGGGGAAAGTGAAGTTTTAGATCTGGCACTACTGAGCTTAGAGCTCTATTTAGCAGACACGAAACCGGAAGTTACACTTCTGGTAGAAGGAGAGAAATCAAATTTTGTGTGATTCAGGAGCATCACGGACTTTGATACATCCTTCAAAGTTACCGGAACATTCTGAGTCACCTGATTTCATATTAGTGAAAGCAGCAAACGGACAGTTGTACAGGGAACCACTTTCCCATGATATAGCAATAACTGATCCAGTCTCGGGCATGACCCAGAGAAGTAAAATAGTACTTTCTGCCAAATGCCCCATGAACCTATTAGGAAGAGACCTTATGCAACTTTTTGGCATAGCAGTAGTCCCTACCATGAACGGTATGGAGGCACAGAGACAAACTGACACCTTTGTAGTACGGTCAGAGGGGGAGGCTTATTATTGGTACAGCCAGGATCTGGTTACAACCGGACCAGGGGCAGTGACCGAGGAATTGATGAATGTAGCCACCAGCAAGGTGCCTCCCCTCGATACTGACCAGCAACATTTATTACATTGTACCCTATATTATTGCAGCACACCAGGACCTGATAAAGAATACGAACAAAAGTTGTTCAGGAATCCTGCAAATAGACTGATATTACGGACCCTATACTGGGACACTGAGGGCAACAGTGTGGTGAGTTGTTCGTTACCTCAGGAGTTTTTGGAATTGTACAAATCCAATAAACTACCACACGTTAGCCTAACCAAAAACAAGAATGTTAGATGGGTAGACTTGGGTGACAAAGTGACAGGATGGGAGAGACTAACTGACTTAGAGTTATCGGACTTAGGAGTACAGAAACAGAAACTGAATTGGTTAGCATACGCCCAGCTGTACACTTACAACAGAGTGAAGACAGCTGAATGGCGTTCTTGATAGAAGAAGAAGAAAAAGCTTTGAGTGAAATACCAAATGTTCTTTGGTCAACAGGAAAATCAGATGTAGGACTTATTCGTACAGCAGGGCCAGTAGTTATTACACCAAAATCAGCCTTTAGACCAAGGAAAAAACAATATCCTTTGAGCAAGGATGCAGAACAGGGAATCAAACCTATTATAATGGCATTACTCAAGGAAGGGATACTGGTGGAATCTTTAGATTCACCATGTAATACTCCTCTATTTCCTGTAAAAAGCAAACGGGAATGGCGGATGGTACAAGATTTACAAGCTGTAAATGATGCGGTAATACCAAGAGCACCTACGGTGCCAGACCCACATACTTTGTTAAATGATTTGAAGCAACAGAAATATTTCACCGTGGTAGATATTAGCAATGCATTTTTCTCAATACCTATCCACCCTGACAGCCAGCATTGGTTTGCATTTACATTTCAGGGCAAAAGCTAGACGTACACCCGACTACCTCAGGCATATAGTGAAAGTCCAACAATATTAGCACAAGAGATGGCTAGCAACCTGGCGGGTTTTCTCCACCAGGGGCAGCCAAGTACTACTTTATGTAGATGACATCTTGCTTGCAGCTCCTACCCAGCAACAGTGTAGGGAAGACACAATAGCATTACTGAAATTCTTAGCTGAGCAAGGGCATAAAGTGAATAAACATAAATTGCAACTTTGGAAAGAACAGGTTAAATACCTGGGATATGTGATATCCAAAGAAGGCAGAACATTAGATGAAGAACGAAAACAGCTATTTTACAAGCACCCAGACCAACTACCAAGAAGGAAATGATGTCTTTCTTGGGAGCGACTAATTTTGTCGAAGTTGGATACCGAATTATGCTTTAGAAACGGCTCCATTGGCTGATTTAATATTTAAAACACCAATGGCAGCACAAGAAACACTACACTGGACTCCGGAAGCAGAGGCAGCCTTTTGCAGACTAAAAAAACTGATAGTTTCATCATTAGTTTTAGGGCTTCCAATTACCATAAGAGATTTTTCCAAACTGTAGATTGTAGGGGATATATGACGTCAGTACTGACGCAACAACATGGCGGCAAGCAACGCCCCATAGCTTATTATTCATCACAGTTAGACCGGTGGCACAATCATTACCACCCTGCGTACAAGCAGTAGTCGCAGCGGCTATGGCAGTGCAAGCTTCAGCCTCAGTGGTGTTGTTTCATCCTCTCACGTTGAGAGTACCTCATGCAGTTGCGATAATTTTACTGCAGGAAAAATAGCATTTTATCCCCTGCCAGACATCTTTCTTGCATGACCATACTATTGAGTCAACCCCATATGACAATTGAACGTTGTACAACATTAAATCCGTCAACGTTACTTCCAATTCCTGTGGATGGCATACCGCACAGCTGCCTACAGGAGATGGAACAAATAACCACACCCAGACAAGATCTTACTGATGTACCTTTAGCTGACGCAGAAGTGACATTTTTGTGGATGGGTCCTGTAGACGAGGTCCTACAGGAAGAACCTAGTGGGCTATGCAGTAGTGACTGATGACGAAATCATAGAAGCACAACCCCTGCAACATAACCTGTCAGCTCAAGCAGCAGAATTGATAGCTTTGACACGTGCTTGCACTCTAGCGAAAGGCAAATGTGTTAACATATATACTGACAGTCAGTATGCTTTCTCTACAGTGCATGTCTTTGCACAACAATGGAAAAACAGGGAATGATAACATCTACTGGCAAGCCGATTAATCATGCAATTAATTCTGAACCTGTTAGATTCTATTCAGTTACCCACTAGAATAGCTATCTGTAAATGTGCAGCCCATACAAAACAACAAGACAGAATTTCAAAGGAATGCTCGGGCTGATGCAGCTGCGAGCAAGCTGCCTCAGACCCAGAAACTGTGCTTTTAAATGAAGAACTACAACCTTCTGAGACTCTAGATTTAGAAATGTTAAAAACAATGCAGACATTAGCTACAAAAGCAGAAAAGCAAAAGTGGATAAAACGAGGAGCAATCCTTAAAGAGGGACTGTACATCTCCAAAGAGGAGAAGCCCATATTACCATCTAATTTATTTAGATATGCAGCTTTGTTGAGCCATGGGCAGAGCCATGTCTCAACAGGGGGGATGGTACAGTTAGTTAACAAAACATTCCAAACATATGGATTTACGAATTATACACAAAAATTTTGTGCAACATGTCATATTTGTAGCAAACATCATGCACAGGAGGCATTTAAACCAAAGCGAGGGAGTTTTCCAACACCACCCTATCCGTTCCATACTATTTGTATGGATTTCATAGAACTGAACAAATGTGAAGGGAAAAAATACTGTTTAGTAATCATAGATATGTTTTCAAAATGGGTAGAAGCTTTTCCAACTAGAAATCCGGATGCAGCAACAGTGGCAAAGGCCCTAGTGAAAGAAATCATTCCTAGATTTGGCATACCGGAAAGAATTTATAGTGACAATGGGACACATTTCGTTAACCAAACGATACAGCAGCTTGGGAGATTTTTTGGGATTTCTTTGAAAAACCATTGTGCTTATCACCCTCAGTCAGCAGGACTGGTGGAGAGGTACAATGGAATTTTGAAAAACAAGTTGAGAAAATTAATGAGTGAGACTCAAAAGACTTGGATTTGCTGTCTGCCTTTAGCACTGCTGAGCATGAGAACTGTTCCAAATGTAAAGGGCTTGACCCCTTTGAAATAGTGTTTGGAAGGGCATATTGTGTGCCACAATGGAAGGCCCTCATGCCTGCAGAGCTGGAGGCCGATGGCTCATTAGCTAGTTACATGAAAAAGTTATTAACAAATAAGACTGTTTTGCAGTTGAACTCTTTTCCAGATAAACAAGAAACGAAACCAGAAGCCGTGCTGACCCCGGGGTCCTGGATTTGGCTGAAAATCATAAAGAGAAAGAACTGGGCGAGTCCAAGGTGGGAAGGTCCGTACCAGGTACTGTTGGCAACACCCACTGCAGTGAAAATCGCTGAGAGAGCATCTTGGGTTCATTTAACCCATTGTAAACCTGTTAAGAAATTCAGTTTGGACATACCACATGAACAGGATGGCCAGAGGCAGAATGAATAAAAATGTGAAACAACCCCAGAGACACTGGTTCACTGGCCTACTGATCATACACTTAATAACTATGTTTGTAGTAACTTTTTTGTTGATTTGGTTTTTCTTGCATATAACTACAGAAGTGAAATTAATAAAACGTGATGAAGGACTGGCTATAGACTGGCACCCGAACTTTAACACATACCTGGCTATGAAACGAGTTTATGTAGAGACTATGAACGTTTCAAATTGCTGGGTCTGTACTGCAATACCCACAGCATATGGAGGACTTTTGATGTCTGCTGTCCCCTTGGGAATAAATGCAACTTGGGAAAACCTGTTATTTGACACAGGCACTGTGAGATCACAAGACAAAGTGGCATTACACTTGCCTGTTACTCAGAAAGGAATTGTTTGTTTTGTTAAAAATGATACACTCCAGGTTGGTTGGAGTAACTGTAACATAACTGTGTCTTACAAATGTTATATAAAACCTATAGACCAAGGTACTAGTTGCAGCACGAATTATGATTCATATTTAAGCTTGATGAAAACAACATTGAGAAATGTGCAAAAATCTCCTGAAATATATAGACAATTCTCTGTTATAGATAAGAAAATGTTTCATTCAGGGTTAACCCGCATCAGTACAAAAGTAGAAAACTGTTATTTTGTTTGTGGGAAAAAGGCCTATAAATGGTTACCTGAGAATTGGTCCGGCAGTTGTTTTTGGGTTATCTGGTTCCAGCCATAAGACATACTGCAGAATTGCCCTGGGTAAAATAAGTAATGTAAGAGATGTAGTACACCGAGCTGAAAATACAGTCAGAAAACCTACTAATCCAGTGGGTAAGATTGAAGCAAGCTGGAAGGATCATTCGTCTGTGAAGGACAAAGAAAAATTGACCCATATGGACTTGAGTGACAGTGTTATATCCTGGGCTGGAATATTTCCAACCTATGGAGCAGTCAAATCGATTTGGGAATTGAGAAAATTGTCAAAACTCCTCGAAGTAATGAGCAATGCGACTTTTTCCGCTCTTGAACTTGTGACTGATGAGATGAATGCAATGAGAACAGTTGTATTACAGAACCGAATGGCTCGACTTCACCCTAGCGGCGAGAGGTGGTACGTGCGCGCTTATCAAAGAAGAATGCTGTGCGTACATACCAGACAACCAACATGAAATCAATGACCACCTAGAGGTAATTCAGCAAGTGTCAGCAATGACAGAACCAGGCCCAAACCCACTGACGAACTTTTTCCAGAATCTGTTTGGGGGGTGGGGGTCGGTCCTTATGAACATTCTGATTGCAATTTGTGTGGTACTGCTCATAATTGGAGCATGTGTCTGCTGCGGGATACCCTGTGTAAAAAAATTAGTTAAAGACTTAGTTGATGTATCAGTGACTGAAACTATGTACCAAGATATAGAATTGAATTTATTGATACCGAGTGAAAGTCTATCTGAAATATAAAACAAATGACTTACTTAGCTGAAAGTCCTTGAAAGGAAAAGGCTAAGAAATGAACTAACACTGTTTATGTTTCAAGTAGTATTAAATGCATTAAAAGGAGGGAGAATGTTAGAAAAATCTACATGCTGCCTAGAAAATATATTTACAATGTGCTGCTTAGAAAATATATTTACATACATGCTGCCTAGAAAAATATATTTACAATGTGTGCTGCTTAGGAAGATGTGTATTTAATCATTCAAACACATATAAGTTGTGTGATCAAATATATAGAGAAATGTGTGCTTTAGTTAGGAATAAATGTACTTAATGCATTTAATTCTGTCTTACTAGAATAACAGTAGAAATAAACCTGCATATTATTGCTTGAAGTACAAGCTGCAGTGTAATCAGAAATTTGACCTTGGCAGCTTGCAGATGCAGTCTGGCTCATGTCTTTCAAGTAAAGATTATTTTGCAAAGTTAGAAAATAATAAATCTGTTCGCATGTATGTCCTCTTTCCTGCCTCCACCAGGAAGTAGCCTTGTTGCACTATCTCTGATAGTGCAGCTGGGGACAAGAGAAACAAAGGGAGGCTTTAAGGAAGACTTACATCTATTGTATTTGAACTAATCAGAGAACCTTGAATTGGCTACATCCTCAGGAGGTCATCGTGACTGACCAGCTGTTTGCAAGGCTGCAACATTCTCATGGGAAAAGGACTTTTTGAAAAACACAAACTCAGCACTTTTTATGAATGACTATGATGTAAAGACCCTGTCACTGACCACACCAGTAAGGTGGGCAAAACTGATAATGAAATGTATATAACCAATGTGTTTTGGTCAATAAAGCAGTCAAAATTCTATACAAACTTTGTGTATGGTTTTTTGCCTCCTAATGTACATTAGCTTTAAGATGCTCAAGCTTTCCTGCATTATTGTTTGTTATTAATTGACATTGTGTTTGAATAACTCAATGATTTTTACAGTCTGACTCTAACAAATTTATTTAACAGTTACCCAAAATGTCACACAGACTCTGGTGCAGACCAGCAGAAATATGGGTCAGCATATAGTGGCTGTTCAAGAAAGTTGTGGGACTCTCTAGGAAATGATGAAAATGACAGTGAACATTCTGAGCACCCCAAAAAACAGTCGCCAATAACCAAATGAGTTTTCATAACTGGAGATTTAATTCCAGTAAAATGATAACAGCACACTTGCCTGATCTAAAGCATGTTTAAAACGTATCCAATAAAAATGTACTGGGGCAGAATACCAGATGGAGGGGTTTAATAAATTTGTTATCAGCATTTTGGATGCTATTGCTATAGACCAGAAAGGGGGTGACTGGAAGAATATTTTGATGAAGAAAGAGGTGCAGTGGAAATTGAGATTGGCTGCTAACATTCTCCCAGATCTAAATGAAGTAATCACTATATCTCCTGTATTACAGGAGAAAGCTGAGAAATGTTAGAAACATAAAAAAAAATGTACTGTGCATGTATACTTATTATTGCACAACTTATGTGTGCATGACAATGCATTTTATTTTTTTATGTTTACTTCTCAATGGGAATTTTTTATGTCATTAATATTAAATGAAAAGTGGGCAGGCATTATGTATTGCTAACCAATTGTGTTGTTTGGTAAGATATTTAAACGGGGTCATTGAGTGCAATTATGTATGAAGTCTCACTTTTGTGAAGATGAAAGTGTTTAATACGTTTGTTCTACATTAAAATTATTTCCATCCAGTATCCTGTTCCAGTACGTTTTTATTGGATTGTTTTTTGCTCGTGTTGGGGCTGATTTTCTTGTGGTTATTAGTCATGTTTAAAACTTATGGCTAGAGCCAGAACTAGACAGTAAAAGTAAAATGATTGACATTTTAGTAGTTGATAAAGTCAAAAAATGCAATCCTAAATTATTTACATCAATGGGCTTTTCAGACCAACACTAAGAATACTGATCAATTGTCTGTGATTACTGAAATCTTACTAGCTAATAAAACACCATTTACAACCGGGCAACCAAAGACTATAAAAAAAGAATGTTCAGATGTCTGGGAAAACCCAAAATTGTTAATATCTGAAGTAATTTTTTTTATTTCAGAAGAGGCACCTTACAAAACATTGCTGAACTAGTAATAGGAATGCTGTACATAAAATATGATTTCTAGCCAACAAGCTGACAATGACAATATAAATGTCATGTTTGTCAAAATATGATTATAGCCAATATGCTGATAATGAAAATGCATTGATACCAAGTGATAAAGTAGTTGCTAGAACAGCAGAATTAGCACATTATCTGTTTGTCACTACCAAGTCATCTAAATGTATGGTATTGGTAAACAGGAAGGAACTAAAGTGGTTACTGGAGTCAGGGAGCATGGTACACTTATTAAGGAACCATATGTGTATAGACATAAAATAACTAATAAAAGTCAGGTGGCAGTAATATATATACACAGAGAAAGGAAGGAATAACCTGCAGCACATTTAAAATCCAGACTAATTTAGATGAGCCACTACATTCTGAATATACCGGATAGTAGCTTGACATTGTATTAAAATATGCACTCACAATAAAGAAAAAATAGCTACATACAGAAATTCCAAAATGATATAAAATCTGGATTTGGGTGAGGTTGATAGAAGAATCTGTGTGTTATCAGAAACCTGTTAATGAGTCGTACCAGAACATTGATAATTTAGTGAAAAAAAAAGTTCAGAAGCTCAAAGGGAAGACTCCATAGTGCATGATCTGGAACCTTTTCAGATGATCCCAGCAAATAAAGCAATGAATGATGTCTGTGGTGAGACAGAGAGGGAAACACCATAGTAATAAACCTATTAAGAGGAGAAAAGGAGGCTGAAGGAAATTTTAGGTTTCCCTTTTCCAAGTCAAAACACATGGGTATCAGAAATAGGACTCTCAGGAGTAGCTGCTACTTAATCAGACAGAAACTACTGCGGTAAAAGCTAAAGATTGCCTAAAGCAAAAGTGAAAGCAGAAGAAAGCCACTACCATGACTTTTCTTTTGTAGATGAAAGAATGGGAGAAGAAGAAACAGCTATACCTATATTCTTAGATGAAGAGGGAATACCCTGTAGTTCATATCAATGAAAGTATTGCTGCTGTCAAACACTGCATAACATTTCTTTCAGCTGTTACTGAATATCTCAGGTACTTTGGTAAATGAGTAAGTCATTTACTTGAGTCTTCTGGGCTTGAGAGTAATGTCTGGGCATTCTAGAAGATGGATACTGATTATATGAATGAGATTCTTCTTACATTATGCTTACATGCATCCTTGTCCTAAATATTTAAATCATGTAGTACACATTCTACAGAATATACCATAGTCCCACACACACACAATTATGAAAAAAAATCACGTTTACATACTATTCATTAAATGTGCATTGTGCACATCACATATGGTGTCCTGGTCTAACATAAGTTTTTCGCAATATACATCAGAGAACACTTGTGATCATCACACATGTTATAAAACCATATATTCTGTGCTATATTTAGTACATAGTTGTTTCTTTTAACACTGGAAAGGCAGCAAATTACTCTAATTACTTCTAGATGCAGTGGTTTGAATTTAGGTCAAAATGTTTGAAACAGAATATTCTGTTTTGGGCATTGCTGGAAAGCATTTGGGTTTATTTGGAACTTGATATAACTGCTTATTTTAATATTATTTTCTGAAGAAGGGTCCTCCTCCTTTTTCTTGAATTCAGGTTTGGACTCTTAAGTATTAACAAATAAAGCTGTATTTAGGCCATTTTGCACCTGAGATGAAGATCTCAGCTGTTACCACTTCCCTCCACCAAGTGAAGGACAAAAAAAAATATGGCAAAGATGCAGTAGTATATGATGAAAGACATTACCGTCATTTACTATGAAGATATTATATCTTTTAACCTCCTAATTTTAGAATAGTTGTCAAAAAAGCTCATTGCCATCCTGTTCCTCAACTAAGATGACTAAAATAAATTAACTGCTGTACACAACCAGACTTGTAGAGGGAAATTCATGCAGCTTTGTTAAAAACCCAGCATTAAGCAGAATAACTACAATTCCAGCATCCTCTGTACTGGTCAGAAAGGTTATAGGGTGATGACACCTCTACCACCACTGAGACCACAAGACATCAGGTTGATGCATGTAACATCTAGATGTCTAGCATTAGTGGGATTAAAAACTGCTGCTCTTGGTATGGGCTTCCTTCTTAAAAATGGATTGCACAACAGCCACTTACAGATCAGAGCCTTTGGCCAAGCACCCCTTATTGACAAAACTGTAAAATAATAATTTAGCAGTGCCAGTACTAATGGAGGCATGACATCTGACTCAGCTTAATCTCCAAACTCTTTCCTAGGCAGTTTATAAAGGACCTGCTGGCTACTGCACCTGAGTGGCATCTTCAGCTGAATGTGACCAGTTGGACATTCTATTGCCCATCCATTTAGAAAATAAAAACACTAGCCAGAAGCTGAAAACTGGATTTTTCTAGTTACTAGCCCATTTTGTTAGATTGTTGCATGTATCTACTGCTGTAGTTTAGGTAGTCCTTTGCATTTTTGCCAGCAATAAATGCCCTGACAAATAGATAAACTCAACCTGCCTTCATCTTTGAAAGTAAAAAATTGCTGACTATTAACCAAATCTATCAGTGACAAAATGTGTCATATGTTGCTTGTGTCCCTAAGGAGATGGCTGTTACTTCAAGGTTTACCACCTTTGATGTGGAAGTAATAACGAGGTTATAAACATGTAACTACTGCTAGATAATTCTACCAAATTGACATCTACCCCTATGCCTAGAAGCTAAAGAACAAACTATATGAAAGAAAACAGTTACTGTGAAAAAAGAATTAAAGTCACACATTTAATGGAAAACTGTAGAAGGAACATAGCATTTTTTGAAATAGAAATTAAATGTGAAAAATTATCAACATTGTGATCCAGGAACACAAGGTTCAGAGTATATATTTTAATAAAAATAAGATAATTATATGACAAGAAACAAAAATATAATAAATGGAAACAGGGTCAAACTATAACTTTGAAAGCTGAAATAAAAAAAACTGGACAGAAAAATTAAGCACAGTGGGAGACAGAATCACCAAAAGATTGAAGAAAATGTATGTAAAGATAGTGAACATAAAAGGAAACAGTTTTATAGTTACATTAGGTTGTAGGAATAAAGATATGCAAACAGATAAATTGTGCATATATTTTAATTTTTTTCTCATGCAAAACATATTGTAGATATATTTACAAAAAGATAAGAAAAATAGTTTGGTTCCATAAAAGGAGGAGACAATCTGATATTGCAGCATCAGGGTAACTTCAGATAGTAAAATGAAGTTAGATTATGTTGAAAAACTACTAAGCAAACTGGACCCTAGTAAAGCACAGGGAGGGGACAAAGTTAACAATGGCCTGAACATTCTTCAATGTGAACTTACAGTACCATTATGTTTGTTATTCAGTAGATCATTTATATAGAGACAGATTACTCCAGACTGGAAAAAAGTACATGCCAAATCCATCTTTAAGGGAATGGCTAGTAGGACTAATCCAGAGTAATACAGACACATAAATCTATTTTCTAGTTGTGCAAAAATAACAGAGTGTCATTTTGGATAAATTATTGTCAGAACTGGTAAGACTGGGACTTGAAACCATATAACAAACACACATATGTTGAAAATAGGTATATAAGTACCAGAAATTTGATGTACACTAATAATATAATAACAACTTTAAGTAAAACGTATCTTGTAATGCAATTTATGCATACCTATCTTTAGCTTTTCAATAGTGTCACGCATAAAGCACTGATCAATGGAGCACGTACAGGTACACACATGTGGGAGTTACTCTGAATGCAGTACTTTCCCAGTGGGAAAAGAAAATGTTTATATGGTGAAAAATACATATAAATACAGTTTACCTAGAAGCAGAAGGGATGTAAGACCAGTGTGCCCTCTGATCAGTGTAGAAACTTTGGCTATATACTTACCTTAATAGCCATAATAATGATCTGAATTTTCCAACACCACTGTGTTCACCAGACCTTCATGCTGTATTCTCCACTGGGCTGAAAAATAACAACAGATCCCTCACCTGTCACAGAAGAGCTTTGGGAAGTTTGGGCATCTACAGAAGATGTTTTCACAGATAATGTGAAATGTGGAGGGATATGTGAAACTAATTAAAGTTGATAATGCATAATATACCTTCGTGCTGGCATATATAAGGACCACCTTGATACAGAAGCAGGTGGAGCTCATTGTTATGTGTTCAGGAGATATCTAGGATATGCAGATCTGCTCAAAACAGCTACAACAATAGGTAGAGGTCCTATAAAATTCAGCACTCAGGAATAACCTATGTATATGTTACTGTAATTCTAGGGAAAGTTAAAGGTATGGAGTCAGTTTTACATATTAAATGGAACTCTGTACCTTACTAAACAGTGCGCATCCCTAGTCAGAGAAAGTGTGTTCAGTTTAACCCCATGTTCCAATCTTAGTGAGCAGCCTAGATAATTCATATTTGCATATTTAAATTTTATGAATACATAGGCTATTCTGTAGAAAGCAAGTGACCTAGGCTCCAACCTCAGTAACACTGACTATTCTGCCTGTGTTACCCCAGAATAAAGTGCTACTCTGCATGGGGTACAAAAGAAAATTGTGCCATTTTAAGAAGATGGAGAGAGCTAGGATACCTTGTTTAATTATGCTTCTCTGCTGTGCTAGCATAAAGTAAAAGCAATGTGAAGAGGTGGAATGTTTTATTAGCAGTCATTCAGCTACAACAGGAAGAAGGTATGCATAGGTGGTGAGACATTTTTGACTGGAAATACAACTTGCAAAAATAGGTACAGGACAGCTTCAGCATCGCTTAGTAAAACTCCAGTGCACAAGAAATGAAAAGACTGAGTGTGTACGGGTTTATATTACCATGTCGAAAGACATGTTAATCAAACATGTCTTAATCGACACAGAAATATCGACTTGTCAAAAACCCGAAAGGCTAAGTCAGCAAATTTTTTCCAAGGGGAAAAATTTCTCGGCCATCATCAGGATTTGCCCTTTTCCCCACTGTAGTGTGATCTCAGAGTTGATATATTTAATTATGGGGAAAGCCCCCCAGGTTGTAGGGTTTGAAAGTGTGTTTTTTTCTGTATGGCTGTGTGATTTTTTCCCCTGGGAAAACATTTGCTAACTCTGCTGTTCGGGTTTTTGACAAGTCGATATTTTCATGTCAGTTAAGAAGTGTTCTGCAAACATGTCTTTCGACATGGTAATATAAACCCATGCGTGCAGCACACAAGGAGAAGATGGGAGAGGAGAAATAAAAGGAAGTACCAAAACACATTTTTTCACTCTCCAAGGCAGACAGAGAACACATTTATGCTTCTTTGTAATCCTGAAGAACATATTGGTGCAAAGGATGGAGACAAGATGTTGTTTTTCACATCTTACTTCTCTGTAGAGGAAATCTTCTTTAATGGAAAATCCTGGGTGACATAGCAGTCCTCAACACCCCTGTCCCAAGTGGTGCAAGTCCAAAGTCTGATTTAACTTTGACTTAACTATATACATTCAAACAGAGTGCTTCTTGTGTGAGGAGGAATTAAAACGTGGATACATATTAAGAAGATGGGCAAGTCCTATTAATAATGTTCATTGTTTGAAAATGGTATAATCTTTTTGGAATTAGAATAATAATGATAAGATGGCAATAGATTGAATCACACCAGTTAGCATTGATGTTTCTTAAAAAAAATGTCAGTGTTTAGTTTCCTTAATATTTCGCCATCCTTACACTAGGATACGTATGAATTTGTAATGCAATCTGTGAAGAAAGCAGATTGCTGGCACAGTGGCTATTATGCTTTATGAAGTTAATCTTTGTAAGCTTCTCTTTTTTTCCTGTTGATGAAGTTATGAGGTAAATCTCCACAATGTTCCCTGAAGCATGAAATGAATCACAATCAGTGCTTTCTGTGAGAATTTTGGTGTATGACAGAAATTACATTGATGGAAGATAAAGTATCTCATTCATAGTTCTTATCACATCTGTTGTCAGTAATTATCCAGTGGATAAGACCTTCAAGCATACCTGAAAACAATTTGAATAACAGGACAGGTTAGACAGGCTCTATAACTCTCAACCTCTTACTACAAAAAATCTGGACAAAGCTTCAAAATAGGGGAAAATTTGAAATACTGTTCTTATAAACTTAGAAAGTTGCTAGAATAAAAGGACTTGTGTTAACATGGATTTTTCCGAAAGATATGAAATCTGAAACTCAAGCGACTGTCATTTAGTGAATTGAGTTCTCACTGATTTGCCACAAAATCCAGAGAATCACAACAGACCAAAAATATGAGGCAAAATGTGGACATTCTGTGGAAATCTTGATAGTTGAGATGTTTGGCAGGCTTAAATAGCATACAGGAGTCACAGAAGACAGACTTAGCTGACACATATTCTCCATTAGGGGATTTTTTAGTGCTTTGTGGTGAGAATAAAACAAATCGTAAGCTTAAAAAGCAGTGAAACTGTAAAATTCCCCAAAGCAGGCAGAAGACAGCTCGATATGCAGATAAATCCAAAAACTTGATGAACCATCAAGTAAATGTACCAAAAAACTTTATTGCAGAGAAAGAAAGTTAGCGCTTTCACGGTAATACCATACCGCGTCTTCAGACAAACATGAATGGGGACAGAATAACTTATATGCAAATGACATCATCACAAACAGCTTAACAGCCAATAGAACAAGCAATTCTTATGTTTTTTTTTTTTAATGAAAGTATAAGAAATTCCAACCTGAAATATTGAGGGCTTAAGTGGTTATGTTAATTAAACCAAAACAAAGCGGACAGTTTGGACATGAACAGCTATCAATCTATTTCATAGCTACAATCAGGTATAAAAAATCTTTGCAAAACACCTACAAAATAGGTTGGAAAAGTTGATTTCCATGATAGTAAGCTTTAATCATTTAGGCTTCATTAAGGGGAGGCAAGGGGGTCACGACCTAGTACGGTTCTAGCTTAACATGCAATGTTTTTTAAGAATCCCTCAGAACTTGGGCTACATTACTGTTAGACTTCAACAAGACATTTGATTCTGTATATTGGAATTTTATTTTAATATCAATGTGAGCTATGATGTTTCATATAGAAGTGTCAGCTCTTGTAGACTATTCCAACTGTTGATATCTTTTGAGACCAAATTCTGTCCCCACAGAGATTAGGGAAAGTGATTGACGGGGATGCCCTCTGTCCCACTTATTGTTTGTATTAGTAGCCTTTACAATTGACTGCATCCTGTTTCAGAAACACTTAGTGGAGTTAAATTCCAAGACTCAGATACTTACCTTGCAACCTGGAATGCATTTGACTGTGTATTGTGTATAAGAGACCTGTCAGTAAATGCTTAGCTGGTACTTAATATGTTTCAAGAAATAGCTCACTCTTCAGATTTGCATTTAACTTATAGTAAAACAGTCCTTTTTGTCTTTCTGTCACTTTACACTAAAACTTCTGGTATGCAACATGTCTTTCCTTTACCTGCAATAAAGTTTTATAACTACATCAAAATTACTATGAGGATATATATGAGTAAGCTAAAAAAGAACAATAGTAAATTCTTACCTCAAGAAATACAGATAAAAAATTCTTTACTTAGAAAAATACAGACTTTCTTTCCTTGCAGAGTATATAAGCTGTCAATATGTTTATTCTCCATAAACTGTTACAGAAAGTAAGACATCTTCCACAGATTACCTTCAAAAACTTTATTTATACATGCCAGAGAACTATGAGGAATTTTAGCGGATAGGTAAACCTTCTAGGATTGATAGATGGAAACTATTTCTGGTGAAATGTAAGGCAAGCTTTGTTTATTCTGAAATTTTTCACCTAGGGTTTTGCAACTATAGGATGTTTCTTCCACTCAGGGAGAAAACCTAGCTATCTCCAGCCCCAATGTGAGTGTTGTCATAAATGATCATCTGTGTAAGTTCAAACCCTTATCCACAACAGACTACTTCTTGTAAAATTTGATATCCAGTAGAAGTTGAGTGATATAATACTAGGCATGGAACTAGTAAAAGACTGGTGCTGTATTTGAACTCTTGTCTGTGGAATAATAAGGAGATATTAATGGATAACAAGCTCATTTGGTTGTCTAATGGATCAGAGCTGGAATGTATTTTATTAAGCAACTTGTAGAAATACCTTTGCCATTGACAATCCTTAGAAATAGATTTTCAGAAGCCAATTTGGCCTGGTGACAATAGCTTATACACCAAGAGTACTTGGATGCAAGTCTAAGGGTTACAACCCGTCCATCTTATAGACATTCTTTTGTTTTTACAAAGGAAAGTATCAGATAAAGTCAATTGTATAATATAGGTCCAATTTCACTAGAAATGGTTATTCTTCCACTTAAACAAAAGTGAGAAGTCTTTATGAAAGAAGAATTATAGTAAGAGGAATTAAACAGAGTTTGGATGTCATGAATGAACATAGACTCCCCTCTTTAACCAGCTTTACATTTTCTAAATTGTTCCATAATATGCAATTGCCCCCTGCCTCTTTTAATAAAAAGAAGGCTCCCACATTAGAAGATGGTGGAGAGGTCATGAGTTTAATGTTTATTATTTTCATATAACCTGGTCCTGTCCTGGGGTCTTATGCATGTTGAAGACTGACTGGGGACATTCACATGGAGGTCAGGTGGGATTTATTAATTCTAGACTCCCTGAAAACCTGGTTGCTGGGTATTTCTCCAGACAATCTGGCCCTTCCAAAAATCTTAAAGTATGGGATCAGAAGTATAATTTCTACAGTGTTATTCTTTATTTTTAAATACATCTTACAAGTTACAAATTACAAACCTAGTCTAATAAAACTTTCAATATGAAAGCATAGTCAGAATTGTGGAGTATTTATCTGTACCTTATTAGTATTGATTACACCAGTTAATATTTACAAGTATGGCACTATTAGTCTCATCTTGTTGAATAATAAATATATACACTATTCACCTTCCCTCAGTTACTCTCTGCTTTCTACTTTTATCACCTCCCCTCTCTGCTTTCTACTCATATCTACTACAGAACCTCTCTTATTTCTCCTACCCATTAATGTAAAATTATAATCTGCATTTTAAACCGCACTGTATAAGCTAATTATTTTACTGATTGTAGATTTTTTTTTCATAGTATAGTTGCCTTTCAGATGTTGTATGACCATACTGTAAATTTAATCTTTACATTTTTTTCTGTCTTGTATAAAATTGCCTATTTTGTGACTGGAGCTTTTCTCCCAGGGTCTACACTGAAAAGAGGCTTCCACAGCTTAGTTAGACTACAAAAGCAAAAAATAAATATATAATAATTTTCTATAGTATATGGCACACACAGATGACTGTAAAAATGTGATTTATTGGAAATCTAAAATGCAATGATTCATTCAATATTAAGAGGATAACGATTAACGTTGATGACTGAAATGTTTGCATAATGTGTGGGTTTGACCTTTGTTTTTTTAAGGAAATGCTTTATGACATTAACAATAAAGTTGGTTTGCCAAAAAATGATTTACAAAAAAAAAAAAAAAAACAAAAAAAACACTGATCAACAAATTAGTACAACAACAAAGTATTCATTTAATCTTGATAAGATGGCAATTAGCACAAAATATACTTAGGACATCGTTAGCATCATATAGCAAATGGCAGGTGAAATTCTAGGTTATAGTCAAAGTGAACAGAAAATCCTATTCTAAGAAAATACTTGTTTAGTTTCTACCTTTTTGATTTATTTTTTTTCATTTGAAGTACTCTGCAGTCTGTACGCATATGTCTTCTAAATGGGTATACTGACTACATCTTATACAGATGGATTATGTCTCCAAAAGGTAGATAAATTGAATAGCTGAGCAGAGGAGAACTCTGTACTCATAAATAAATAAAAACACTAAGCATAAGATATTTGGAAAACATGGAACTGAAAACAGAATATATGATACAGAACAGAAAACTGGCATACTCAAACTTCTTTTCATATATTACTAGCAGCCACCATCTGTATCAGAAAAAATATGTGGTTAAAAGATAGTTGGTTAGGGGTGCTAAGATGGTTTCTGAATTTTCTGCCTGTTTTTTGGAATGTGAAAAATTAAAGAACATGTTTTTGAAAAGAGGTTCTCTGAAAAAATTTCTTATGGACATTATGGACATTACGGCTCAGATGGTTTCCAGTAGAGAACTTGGCACATGCACCCCACTTTTGGGGAACACACAAAGTTGTAATGCTATCAACCCTTCCCAAGACCTGGAGGACAGCTTTTATTACTTTCTATAACCTAGATTTCTTAGGCACTAAAAACATTATTCAAAGGAATTGGGGTGGTTTTAGTCAGTTTGACAACAGAGAGAAAACAGTTGCTGTTTCCCAATTGCTTACAATGTGAAGGGGAGTGTGTCTTAAGACACTGTTTGAATTTAAAATTGGTAGCCAAAACTACAGGCACTTCAATACATGCAGATTTCTGTTGAACACCAATGGTATCACTGGGGATAACATTAAAATTAGTCTTAAGTTTTATTGTACTTGTTATTTTAAGGCTATTGTTTTTGCAGCTATCTGTCAGAAATATGATTGTTTCTTTACTGGACAAACCAAACAGGCATTTAAGGACAGAATGAGGGAGTGGATTCACTTGACAATCTCGAAATACTGAAATAACAAATTTCAGTATTTCGAGACTGTATAGGCGAACTTCCACATACCTGAAAACCCACAACCATGAAAACCACAATGGCAACCATACACACACACACACACACACACACACACACACACACACACACACACACACACCATCACACAAACACACATACACCTACCTAACTACACTATAACAAACAAAACAGCACAAACAAACACAACATTACATACAAACACACCTACCCTACCTATAACCAGGGGGGGGCGAGCCCCCCTGCACCCCCCCATGTGGGGGCTGAGCCCCCAACTACCCTACTTAAATATACTAACTCCGAGGTTGCACTAAACACACAAACACAAAAAAATCACCACTACACACACTCACACACACTAAAATCCCTACCCAATACCCTTCCATAAACACCACTTGCCTGAATCCTCAGCTAAATCCACAAACCGCACCGCACGTCATGAATGTGACACCATAACAGCGGATTCAACATTTCTGCATTCGAGATAGTGCAGTTTCGTGTAACTGCATTTTTGACTATTCAGTCTCAAAATACTGAAATTCGACATTTCAGTATTTCGAGATTGTCTAGTGAACCTGAGGGAGCATATATGTATTACTGGAATGAACTGCCTTAACAATGCCCTGGCTAAATACATTTCTGAATTTTATGAGCATTATTTTTTACTTTTTGGTATGGAAACTTCACAACCAAGTCCACTGGGTGGCACTGTGGAACTTTTCTTAGAGGTTTGTGAATTATTATGGCAGAGAAAAACAAATGCAGGGGTTAACCCTGGTTTAAATGATAACATTTCTATTAACTGTTTGCCTAAGCTAAAATCTTTAGGGCTTATGTGAGGTTTTATTTAGGCTGTACTTTTACGTTAAGGTTTCTTAATGCTAATGAAATGTTTTTACTAAATGTTTTTAACTTTGTATTTTGTTTTTTTTTTTTATCTTGATGTGTCATGTGATTGATGATGTCATGTATTTAAAATGAGTTGGTGTGCTGGTTTGTTATTCTGAAGAAGTTCCATATTTGAAATGAAAGCGCCCAGTTACATTAGTACTTTTACCTTGATTTGGCTGGTACAGTTCTTGGATTGTCCTGCAGTGTCCCTCCCAGTTTGCATCTTCTGTGGTCTACTTTGTTTCCAGATAATTAGGTCCCAAATGTTCCTCTTGCTTAGTGTATATGCTATGTTTATTTCCTAGCTACTAGCAGCTTCTTCTTTACTTAGTTGATTTTATTTATTCCTCTTCTCCTATACCTTCCAATTTGGAATGACTTACTGGCTTCCTTGATTCTGTTTGAAAAGACACTCACTACCCTTTCTTATCCACCAGATTTTTTCATGGGGAAAAAGGAAATGGCTTTGCTGGGAAGAGTGTGTTTCCCTCTGCGATGCCACCACCTCTGGGCCAGTAATCAAGGAGCTTCAATTTTCACCAATGGTACCTGTGGGGAATGCTCACTGAGAGGATAACAGGTACACACACAGTATCTACAGAGAAAGCTGTCTACATCAAGCAGAACCAAGCACAATTTCCCTTAAGAGCACAAAGGGAAGACAGTCAGTGGTTCCTCTTTCTCCAGATCCCCATTAAAACTCCCCACTGGCAAAGCTATAGAGTTGAGTCCTTAGCCAGGGTTCCAAGCCAAGTTCTCCAACACTCTCTCTGTCCAACCAGTGCTTCATGTCCCTGCCCAAGTAGCTGAGACAGACACTCTTTGAGATTTGCTTTGCTCACACACACGCACACACACACACACACACACACACACACACACACACACACACACACACACACACACACACACACACACACACACACTCTCTCTCTCTCTCACACACACACACACACACACACACACACACACACACACACACACACAAACACATCCCTGGGAAAGGCTGGCACAAGTTTACTAGCTATGCCCCATTTTTGCACAGACTATAATGTAGTTATCACTGCTACCAAAACCCCTCATCAGCTACTTTAAGGCCCTTAACAAATGGCATCCAATTTTACTGTGTAATATTAATACTAATACAAATGGTAGTTTGACCAAGAGCAGGCTATTAAGAGTGGCCCACACAATGTCACCATAAAAATATTCAAATACTCTCAAGACTTAAATATCTCTGCAAAGATCAGCCACAATGAAATGTTTAAATATATTTAATAATAAATAATAAAAGGGCAAGACAATACTAAATGTCTATTCACAGTGACATCGGAGTTCAATATCACAGGAAATATTTAATAGAACATTGAAGGACAGACTCAGACAAATAAAGAAAAACAATAACTAAACTAAGCTTCACTATATTCCTGACTGAATCTAAGAGAATTATACTATTCTCTAATTACTTACTTGGGCAAGGCAAGATGGTATAAGTGATCAGTCTTTCTAGTAGGCCCCAAACAAAATACTCTGTGTCACTAAGAGACTTCTCAAAATAATATCTAAAAATATTACTTTTGGGATAGCTTGCAGAATGAAATCACTTCTGGTCATCTGACTTCTAGTTCCCATGCAAACCTCCATTGCTGGAAGCCGGCAGGGTTTAGCACCTACCTGTAAAAATACGCACACAAGGGCTTTTGCTCAGATGTGTGCAGGTGCTGGAAGTCATAAACAATTTCATACCTCCATGTTTCCACAGTAGCAATTATTTCACCCAAAACACAGTGCAGAAAGCTTCCTAGTACAGACTTTGTGTCTCTAGCTGCATTGAAATCTGTGCAATAGCATCTTTATGGCCTATCCCATAAAGTGATGTAATTTCAGAAATATTTTAAAGTTTGCTGGACTGAGGTTAACCTCCTGTCTTCCAGTTTCCTCTGTTAAAACAAGTGCATTTAAACAGTTACAATAGTGCATGTACATTTCTGTTCTCTCCAGTAATGCACACTGTTGATACATTTTAAACACAAGCACTTAACAAATACATTTTCAACACAAACATCTGTACAAATCAGTTTGATATACACATGACATATAGTTCTGATACATTTGTAACACAAGTATCTTGTAAAAATCAGGTTGATATTCACAAAAACATGATTATTTAAAGAATTCCAACTAGCTGTGCTGGCAGTACCTCCTATCATCACAACCACCCCCCCAAAGACTCAAGCTAGTTTTTCAAGTGCCCCTTAAGAAACATTGCTTGAAAGAAATAAACGTATTTGGGAATGTGTTACCCCAGTCCCTGTCTTGAGATTCCATCTGCCTTTGCATTGCTGATCCCAGTACAGTGTTGCACTTTCATATTATATGCTTGCAACCATAGGCTCCACCATAGTAACTTGTTTTTTTCTGGCTGGCTCACTTTAGCCATAGATCCCCCTCAGATTCCTCCTGCCTCCTACTCCAATTACTCAGCACAAGGGTGGGCCTATCATGGTAATGCTTCATCATGTTAACATGGTACAATTTGTGCCTCATGCCTCCTGCCTAGCAGTTCTACAAGATAGTCAACATCACTGACCTACCTTACAACTTTGAAATGTCCCTCCCAAGCTGCCTGCAGCTTATTGTGTCTGACAGGAATGAGAACCATGACCTGCTGCCCCACAGCATGCTCTCTGGCTCAAGCATTCCTATCATACCAGACCTTTTTCTGCTGTTGGGGTCCTGACAGGTTCTCCTGGGCCAACACACATGAACTCCCTAAGCCTTATCCTGAGGTTTAGGACATATGCCACAGTAGACTCCTTGCAGAGTTCACACTCATTCTCCCACTTATCACAAATCAAATCTAGAGGTCCCCTCACCTGATGCACATACAGCAATGCAAAGGGTAAAAAACCTGTGGATTCCTGGGGTACCTCTCTGTATGCAAACACCAGATTGGGCAAATATTTGTCCCACTCTCTCCTAAACTGATCTGCATATGCTCACAGCATAGTCTTTAGTTTACAGTTTAACCTATCCACAAGACTATTAGTCTGGAGGTGATAGGGGGTAGTCTTTAGGTGCTTCACCCCACAGCACTCCCACAGACAATCCAGAAGTTCTGACATACAATTGGCACCTCTTGACAGTCAATCCTTCTCTTGGGAAACATATCCTGCTGAAAATCTCTAGTAAAGCATTTGCCACCTTTTCTGCCTTGATGGAGGACAGAGCCACTGTCTCAGGGTATCTGGCAAAATAATGTACTGCCACTAGGATATAGTTCTTCCCTGTGAAATGTGGGGTACTCAGCAGCCCCACAATATCCATAGCTGCCCTC
The DNA here is from genome assembly GCF_019279795.1 of Protopterus annectens. Taxonomy (NCBI): domain Eukaryota; kingdom Metazoa; phylum Chordata; order Ceratodontiformes; family Protopteridae; genus Protopterus; species Protopterus annectens. Next base: position 841,667,398 of record NC_056735.1, read on the forward strand.
TGAAATGGTTCCTCAATCACAGGAAAAAGGCACCAAAAGAACATTGACTTTGTCTCCTGTCTTGCCTACTTTTTGGCACTGTTCACAGGTCCTGCAGTACCCTGTTACATCTCTTGCAATCTCAGGCCAATAAAAGTTCTGCATAATATGTCTCTTGGTATGCTTTATGCCAATATGACCTAGAAAAGGGAATGTCATGGGCTATGCCTAGAAGTTCCAGATTGTAGGCTCTGGTCAACACCAACTGCTGTACTCTCTCACCCTCTAGCCCTCCCTCAGGAGTCCATTTTCTATATAGTGACCCTTTGTTCCAGTATATGGAATCCCCTTTTCCTTGAGAATCAGGCCCCTCCCTAGCTATCTCCCTCAAGCCTTGTAATGTAGGGTCTGAAACTGAGCCTGTCTCAACTCTCTCTTTGTAACCCTTCCCAGCTCCCCTTCCACAGGAAGTCTGGTGTCCTCTGACAGTGGTGCCTCACTGTCAGCTTACATACTACTACTCACCTCTGCCTTTGCAGTCACTATGTCCAAGGGAACATCAGTACCCACCAGAAGCTGTGGCTCACCTTCAGGATCACTGTTACTGGGTAGTTCCCTCACTGAAGTAGCCACCTCACCAGCCCTAGCTTCAAGTGTGCAGTCTGTCTGGGACCCCCCCCCCCAGGCTACCAGATCCACATGCCTGTCTCCAAGCCTGACTGTATGCCACACCATGCAAACAAGGTACTGCATTATAAAAATTATTCCCTTTCAGGACATCTGCAGGGATATCTTCAAACACACTTACTTGTTTGTTTGCTTACTTTTTCACCTTCCCAGTCAAGGTGAAACCTAGCCCAAGGTATTTGGAATAGGGTCCCTCCTAAAGCACTGATGGAGTAGACTGCTCAAGCAAGTAGTGCTCCTCTTTAATCATTGCAGGCTTCACAATGGTTAGGTCAAAGGCTGTGTCTCTCTTAGCAGTGACCTGTTTCACATCTACTTAGATAGGATATAACCTCCTGTGGTAGTTTGGTATCCTTGTTGTCTCCAGACAACTTACCATGGGCATTCTGTTATTCCCATTGCTGCTAACATTTGTTCCCCACCTTGCCTCCATGGACATCTATATGATACATGGCTCCACTGGTTATATTTAAAACATTTAACCCATGATCCTGGCATTGTGCCTGAACTAATGGCTTCCCCTGTTGCTGGTTGACTCTGTTGGGGTGGCTTAGGCTGCCCACCATGGGTTCCCTTATATCCATATGCAGTAATGGGTATCCCTTTCTTGTGCAGTGATACCCTGCTTGCTATGTAGAGATCTCCTTTTTCCCCAGCTCATATGCTGAGTTGCATTCCCTTTCTGCCAACCCCATTCTCATGTCATTAGGCCCTTCAAAAGTGGTGACCTGACACCAACTCACCCAGCTATGAAAATAAGCGATTAACTCAGCAATATAATCACATACACTTTCATCTGCCTGGCATCTATGCTCACAAAACTTTTTTTCTGCAAGCTTCAGGTGTTAACATAAAAATTCCAGTAAACATTGTTTTACTTTATCGTAGTTTAAACAATCAGTATCAGACAATTTAGAAACAACAGTTACAGCCTTACCATGGAGTAAGGGCATCATGAACTGTACCCAGAGCCCTTAGTCAAAATTATACTGTTTACATACTCTTTCAAATATATGAACAAAACTATCAAAATTATCAGTCTTTATAAACTGTGGAAGAAATTTACTGATCTTTACTTCATCTGCGGTTCAGTTATTCCCTTCCCCATTACCTCTGGGACCCTGATGGAGAGTCAGCATTTCAGTCTCATGATGATGCTGCTTCTCATTTTCTTCAGCTTCCAAGTGTCACAGTTTTGCTGATGATTCTACCTCCACATGTTTTGTCTGCCAGTCTGATTTTCTTCAACCTCCAAATGCCTTGGCATCTATGCTGATTCTAAGTCCATCTGCTTCTCCTTTTCTTCAGCCTCTAAATGCTGCAGTCTGTCTACTGATTCTAATTCCAAACATTTGGCCTCCAGTTCAAGTCTCTTTAACTCCAGATGGATTTTTAAGTCCTCTGAGGTAAAGGTGAACTGTCCTGTTTCTGAGTGCTGCAAATTCTAATCACTAGACTGGTTGTCTGTCAGTGCTGCAGCTGTGATTAAGGCAGAAATGATTTCATCTTTAGTAAGATTTGCATGCATCAGTGCCTTGGCTTCACACACTTTGGCCAACTGGTTCTTTGTCAGCTTACCATAATCCTCTGTTGACATCTTTGCCTGCTTTCTCTGACTAAACTAAACTAACAAAAATAAATAAAGCTGTTGTGAAAATGAAACTCTGTGTGTTTACTTTGTCGCTGCTAACAGTAGTCACACCTTCAGTGATAACTGCTTGCAGGCTACAGTTGTTCAATTGATATTTCCACCACTGGTCACCAATATGTGATGTCCCTCCTCTGGGCCAGTAATCATGGAGCCTGTATCTTCACCACATACATAGGTGAGAGATGTTCACTTGGAAGAAAAATAGATGCTCATTATTTTCAGATGCACCTCACTGCACCAAGCACAATTTCCCTTAACAGCATACAGGGAACACACTCAGCCTTGGGGCTGAGTTTCCTTCTCTCTTTCAAGGCCCCTAATAAGACTCCTCACTGCCACAGCTGTAGAGTTGAGTGCTCAGCCAAGTGTTCCAAGCCATGTCTTCTACCACACACACACACACACACACACACACACACACACACACCTGGAAAATTCTGGCAGTGATTTATCAACTATGCCCCCCTCTGCCCAGACTATAAGGTACGCAGGTACTGCCAACAGAACACTCCAAATCCAGCTACTCTAAGGCTGTTACAAGGTTACCCAATTATACAGGGTAAAATTAATAATAATACAAACGGTAGTGCTTCACCAATGCAGCAAAGCTTTCAGGAGGGCCACAGTGTCACCAAATAAATATAAGTACTCTCAAAGGTTAAACTAATCTCTGAAAGACCAGCCACATTGAAAAGGTTAAATATATTTAATAATCAATAATAAAAGAACATGAAAATACTAAATATCTATTTAGAATAAACACCAGAGTTTCAGACATAGGAAATATTAAAATTAATACAGATGGATAGATTCACATAGTTAGAGAAAAACAGCACTTAACTAATCTCACTATATTTTCCTGACTGAGCTAATGAATAACTATTGCCTGGTTATTTATTAAAGCAAGGCAAGATGAAGTAGGTGTGTGGTCTTCCTTCTTTGTCAAGTTTCAAAAATAGACTGTGCTGAGACTTCTGTCTCACCTGGTATTAAAAGATAATTTCAGTGCTGCATTACAGAATGAGATCATGCACATCTTGTCACCTGACTTCTGGTTTCAGTACTACCTCTTTTACTAGAAACTGATCCACTGATCCAGAATCTGACACATACATGTTACCATGCACACAGAGTTTTGCTAATATGTGTTATAACATCTCGAAGCTAAAAATAAATCAGTACTTCCACCCTTCCAGATTAGCAATTAGTTCACGCCTAAAGACAATACAGTAGGATTCCTAGTCCTGGTTTGCATAGACATTTTGTTTCTGGCTGCAATCAGAACTATAACATACAATGTTATGGCCTAAATCAGGTAATTTAATTTCAGACTATTTTTCAGAGTTAGCTGGACTGAGATTAACCTCTTCTCTTCCAGTATCTTTTGTTGCAATATACTCAGTTCAACAGTTGCAATAGAGTCTGACATACAGGTTTATTTCTTTTTGGTCTAGCAGGACCCAATTTTGGTACATTTTTAATACAAGCAGCTTTAAAATGGATTTTCAACACAAGCATCTGTACAAATCAGTCTGATATACAAATGGCATATAATTCTTTACAGAGCTCTAGCAAGATATGCTTGCATATGTTACACATCCACTGCCTTCCTTTTCCTGGCATAGCTGGCAATACCTCACATCATCACATATGACATGAAATTACATGTGTAAACATTACAAATGAGGGCCCTGCCTAACAATATGTCACATATTTACAATACAATGCTGCAGCCCTGGTGTCTTGGTACTTTCCACACATATATATCAACCACAGTACAAAACGAAATATCAAATGTTGTGTGCTATACAATGCACATCAATCTAGTAACATGCAGAACTACAACTATTGACCCATATGCCTAATAACACTTATCTGCATGGCTATGGAAGGAATCAGCATGGACCATTTCCACAGGGGCATAAGTGACCTTCAACACACTTGACACTCCCATTTTTGTTTTTGTTAAGGGTACATCTTACTTATTGAACTCTGTGGACTTCTTGGACACTGACCCCACAGACCTGGATGTTGACTCATCCAAGGCCTTTGACACTATCTCTCAAGTGGGAATTAAGCCATGCAGTCATACTAGGATAGGTAACTGGCTCACTGACATAACACACACTCTCAAAGTTGGTGACTGCACCTCCACCAGTAGCCAGTTACCATCCGAATATCACAAGGATTTGTGCTGGGCCCTCAGCTGTTTGCAAAGTACTTCCCTGAAGTGCAAGCAATGGAGGATGGTCTGTGGCTTTCCAGGTTTGCTGATGACTGGTAACTGGATGTACTACTAGAGTCCCCCAGTGATAGTAATATATTATGGAAGGAGCTGTCACACACAAATGATTAGTGCCAAGTTCACTGCCTGAATTTTAAAGCATAAAATGGCTCATTGTCCCCCTTTGGCAATGAAGTACCCCATGCTAATTATGATATACATTACACCCCTCTAAGCCCAAACACAGTGTTGTGAGACTTAGGAACACATGTTGATAGCAATCTACACTTTCATCACTATGTCTGCGTTGGGACGCATTTCATGCAGGCCTCCTAACATCTTCTCTTCAACATGCACTGCTCATGTCATCCACTATAAGTTGACCTGCAGCTATGTAAAAGTCAGACTTCTGCTATTTTGGTTGCATAAAATACAGTGTTCTATAGTCTGTGTTCTTAGGTAAGGATTCTATTCTCACTGCAGTCAGCTTGGTCTGGGTGTGTGCATGTGTGTGTGTGTGTGTGTGTGTGTGTGTGTGTGTGTGTGTGTGTGTGTGTGTGTGTGTGTGTGTGTGTGCATGTGCTTATGTGTGTGTGTGTGTGTGTGTGTGTGTGTGTGTGTGTGTGTGTGTGTGTGTGTGTGTGTGAGCTGTTGCTTGATGTTACAGACAGAATTTTATACCACTATATGGGACACTATTGTATTCTCCTTAACAGACCCTGTTGATGTCATGAGCTATAAAGTGTTGTCTGACACGCTCCAAGCCAGATTTGAGTTGTAGCATTTGTTTAAAGTACTGTGTTTTGTAGTCTGTGTACCTTAGATCAGTAGAGGTTCTAATCTCACTGCAATCAAGTGTGTGTGTATGTGTGTGTGTGTGTGTGTGTGTGTGTGTGTGTGTGTGTGTGTGTGTGTGTGTGTGTGTGTGTGTGTGTGTGTGTGTGTGTGTGTGTGTGTGTGTGTGTGTGTGTGTATGAGCAAGCTCTTGCTTGACGTTATAGGGAGCATTTTATGCTAGCTTGTGGGACACTATTATATTCTCCTCAACAGAAACTGCTGATGTCATCAGCTATAGTGTTGTCTGACACACTCCAAATCAGATTTGTGCCATGGTGCTTGTGTAAAGTACTGTGTTCTGTAGTCTATTACCTTAGATATGTAGGGGTTCTATTCTCAATGCAGTCATCTGTGTGTGTGTTTGTGCACTGGTTGATGGTAGAGATAGCATTTTGCAATAGCATGTGGGTTATTGCTTTTACCATCTTCTTCTTAACAGACTTTGCTGATGTGCAGATGTGCAGTATACACATAAGGTCAGGGTCAGAGATGTCCTGTAGTTGACTCACAAGCCTCCTCATTCTGTCCAATGCAGATTTCAGGAACAGGGCTTTCAATATATCCACATACATCATTGCGTGGTTAGTAGAACTTGTATTTTCTTAGTGTGAGACCCCCATCATCTGTCCAGTGGCTACAGGTGTCTGGTGAGGTACATGCAAAAGGAAGCATTAGACTGTATTAGTGTTCAGATGAAATTTGAGTACAGTGCTTTTATATCCTCTTCAGATCTGGATACAATGGCCTGACTTCTGAGGTGCACAACTTAGCCTTTCCATACCATTGTGGACACTTATTCATAGCTCAGATTGCTGTCTATGTGCATTCCCAAATCTTGCACCACTGGTCTCTTCACAGGGAGGAGTTTTGTCAGTGGTGAATTTACCAGGAAATTCCACTTTGCATAAGACACAAATCCTGACACATTCTGTATTTATTAGTAAACTGTGTGACTTTGGCACCAATCATTAGTGTGTGTTAGCCCCTCTTTTACTGTAGTCACATCATCGGTGGAATCAATGATTGCAACCAATATGCATGAATTAGCAAACTTGGTAAGCTACAGGTCATATTTTATAGCCTGGACTATTGAGAAATAGATTTCAAACAGTATAGGGCCCAGCAAAAATTCTTGGGGTACACCAATGGTGAGAGCTGCAATAGTAGAGGTAGATTTAAGAACTTTCACAGTATGTGGTCTGTCAGTGAGAGCATTCGTTAACCATCTAGTGAGGTAACTGCTATTCCCCAGCTGGTAGAGTTTGTCAGTAGGGAGAATGTGTCCAAACCCTAGGACAGATCAAGATAGGCAGTATGCATTGTCTTACCTTCATGCAGGTCTATCACACATAAACAATGGGCTGTAACAACATCACAGATCATCTATAGTATGACTCAGAACATACACCTACCTGACATGGTGTGATACACACTTTAACCCACCCTGCAGATGGACTATGTTCCCATATAAGGGTGTACATTCACATGCATCCATCTGAGTGGGCTGGGAACAGCACCTGATGTATGCAAGTATAGACACATCCTGACTGTCCTGATCTGTGAGGTAGAGCAACAGGTCATTATAGACCTTCTCTAAATGGACACTATTAACATCCCAGCCATGTGCAACAGATATGCTAGATTTTGTTGCTACATCTATGTCTGTTACATCTGTCAGATGTCCAAAAAGAGTATCATCTTGTGGAATTTGAAAAGGCCAAGGCAGTCGACAGGAGTCCACTCTGAGGTATTCACTCTGCAATGACAGATGTGGCCATCAACAACTATATCTCCTACTGGGTCAAACAGTGGATCACACACTTGACAGCTAAATATATAGAAATGTGGGAAATGACTTATATCTCATGTCCAATGATCAAGTGTGTACATCAGGGCTATCTGCTATGCCCTTTCCTGTCCATGGCTGAATTCACAGATGTCAAGAATGACATACAAGTCCTGTGTCCCAACAGCTGTCTAGAGGAGTACAGATTGTGGACAATCGTTGACTCCAACTGTGATACTGATATCATACAGATAGTATTAACACACATCAAAGATTACTGCAATAGCCATGATAACACATAATATGAAAAAAAAACATGTGGGGATGTGTTTCATTATGCAAACAAATGCACAAACCAATAATCATGTAGAAGTCACACCCCATCAGCAGACCAGTTGTTATGTGTCCTGTGTCCTGGGACATATGGTATGTAGAATGTCCACCAGCATATATCCATGTTGGTGAGTACTCCCTTGTATGTAACACAACTACTGAGTATGTGCAGGATATCCACATAACAGGGCTTAATACTTTCATAGTTCACAGCCTTCACCACACAAATATCTGAGTACAATGCACCCTTCCTCATGTCCCTCCATACACATCTTCCAGTGATGTGTAAATGAAATGTACACCTTTGGTACTGTGAGCTGTCACACATCTATTTTTGCATACCTAGGTGTTAGTTTTGTTGCATAAGCAGTACTGTCTGATGGTACAGAACCCCCATCAAGGTGTAACACCAAATGCATTTGTGATATCTGTTTCAGTGATGCACTAATGACATACATAGCTGTTTAATGACATTGATTGCATGGTTTACATTTGTAAAAGTTCAGATTGTGCCATATATATCTCTGCCATGCACACTAGTCGACTAACCTGCAATGATCATAATGTCAAGTGTGTCTCCTCACACCTCCTGCATATTATACGGTCTGGAGAGTGTGCTTGATTACAGTCATAGATTGCTGACATGTCCTAAAAGTTGTACAAGTGTGTCTGTGCAGAACCATCTATGCTCACTCAGGAACACATATGCTGTGTCAGAAACATGGGTAGTACTGGTGGTATTATTATGACATTGACCATGACTGTGCATGATGATTTTACTGTTGGCCATGAACCTGTATCTGTGTTCTACTTGTTGGAAGCCTCTGCTGACAATACAGACACACTCAGGGAGAACAGTTTGCACAGCTTCACAATATGCACCTAACCCCAGTTGTATTTAATATCCATGATACATGTCCTCTCCATTGTTCATGTCTGAATGTTTATATCACCTAGACATCCCCAACTGTTACATCATCTTGTGTGACAGTGACATCATACAAATTTGTCACTGTGCAGTCCATACCATGCCATGCGGAGATGTGACTAATGTTCCTGCTGCAACTGTTTTCCTTTTACATTTCCTTATGTGTGATACATTACAATGTTTCACCTGTCTCCCTTCCCTTTGTTTATCCCTAAACTTCATCTGTGTGTCCCTATTCAATAAAAACACTTCCCGTGGCTGTTCCTTATACATGACAGTCCATGTGCCCTTACAGATCATTGACACAACTTGTTCAGACTTCCTGGAATGGGATTTCACAATACTCAGCACTATATACACCATCTTGCCCTGTGCCTGCAACATGTACATTAATATATGAAATACATTGTTGGTCCTTATGGCATTCTGCATGATCCCACTAGCCCAGTTTCCTGGATTATACACATACACTGCCCTGTCCCGTTCCCACAACATAATAATTCAATATGTGAAAAACCCTTGTGGTCCATGTGGCATTCCATGAAATCCCCCTAGCCCAGTATGCTGGAGTACACACATACACTGCTCTGTCCTGATACACTGCCTTGTCTTTTCTCCACAGCATAACACATTAGTATATGAGCAACCCTTGTGGTCCTTGTGGCATTCCATGCAATCCCACTAGCCCAGTATGCTGGAGTATACACATACACTGCCCTGTCTTTTCCCTGCAACATGATACATTAATATATGAAAAAACCCTGGTGGTCCTTGTGGTATTCTGCCCAATCCCATTAACCCAGTTTGTTATTCTGTAACTAAGTTCACTATCTGTGTTGCTTTACATAGTTTTCTGGCAGCCACAAAACCCTGCATGCTTACGCTTGAAGGCGAGCCTTTGCATGTATATTCATTAAGCGATGCTGGTCATCATGCAAACATGTAAACTCTGTGTAGGCTTCACATGAAGCCTACAAAGAGTTGATTGAATCCCAGGGATTATCAAGAAATACTCTGGTTGAGCCTACCTTTAATACCAGCTCCTTTCTCCATTATTTTGAAATTATTTCCTATTTCTGCATATAGGATTGGCATTTAACCACTTCTGGACAAGACTACTTTCTCCTTCTCACTATCAATATTTTATAACATATGTGCATACCTTAATTTTATTTCATCTATGGGAATGTCCATCCTTTTACTAATGCAAAGCCTCATAAAACTCCGACAATGCTTTTGTTCTGTTGATTCTCAGATTGCTAAGAAAATTCAGTAAGGAAAAATCATAACACTTAAAACACAACAAAGAAATTCAAAATTGAAAAATAGTCAAAGGATAGAAAGAGCACTTTTGCTCTTATTTTAAATACCATGGTGATATGACCTTTAAATTCTCAGAAACATACAATCACAGCAAACTTTTACAAGACTCAAAAAAAGTATTTAAAATTGTACTTCACTAATAAAATTGTCTATAGAAAGATACAATACATGGCATCAATCATGCAAAAATTCTAAAAATATAGTGGGTTAAAAAATAATTAATACAAAATATGTGGTGCATCATTTAAGTTAAATGTGTTATAATACAAGTAAAGGTCATACAGTCTACCTGCTCTCCTCATTAAATAATAAATAATAAATAATAAACATACATTTTAAATCCTAATGTTGTCACATGTAGTTAACTATTTCATATCTCATATTTGATCTGTTTTGAGATTCAAAATACTGGTTAAGGACACACTGTTGTTAATACCTGATGGCTGGGTTGTATTCAGCAATATCTACCAATGCACCTGCCTAGACTCTAATAAGACTGACCCATTTCCTCCTTTAAAATTGTGAGCTACCTTTTCCAGAACCCATAGAATAAACTTTGTAAAACTTTTACATTCTTCAGAAAATTCTGCCAAAACATTGATGTAATCCTTCTTTTTCAATGCATAAAGATGTTGATAAATACTAATTTTAAGACACTTTTCTATCTTTCCAATGTAAATGGTGGGGCATGATATGCCTGGGTCCACATACATCACTTCACTAGTGTTGCAATAAAAATTAGTTGTATAGTCAACACTAGGATATTTCCTAATACTAAGTTAGTGGTGCCATTAACAAATGTGCATTGACTTTTCATATCCCTCATTGGAAGTACTTTTTGTCAATTTCTTATTAGCCTTTTCAAAATTACTCTTAAATTTTCTTCCTTTCTTAAAAATTAACTTAGGCATCTCACCTAGTTTTTCAGTGAAATTGAATATACCAAACACACTTTTCCAATTTTTAATAAACCTCAGTAAAACATTATTATTATCATAGGCTAATACCATAGTAGTATAAAAGTTAACATCTGTTTTAATTAAGTTAGTAGTTGAATTATGGTATCATAGTAATGGTGGAAATTGGGCATGTCAACAATTAAATATAAAATTTGTCAGCTCATCATGTAATTTTTCAGTGTAGATTCTCTGTAAAAACATATGTTTTAACCTCGTCAGTTGAGTTTGGTTGTAAAAAATATTTCTTCAGTAATCAGTCATGACAAGTGCATAATTTTTCCTTTAACTAAGTTTTCCTTTTGCCAGTAAAGGTGATGGTGGCTGTCTTTGTAGAGAAAACAGTTGAAATATCTTGGCTTCCTATACATGGTAAATTCAAAACTCCTGTTTATTTTGCTTTTGTTTTGTCTGTGGTTTGAATAAACTATTCTTCCGAGGAGCTGAGTCCTGCGAACTTGCTTTTCGTTTCCTGGTTTTTACTGAGTTACTGTGGCTTGTGGAGTTTAGTGGAGGTGATTTATTTGTAATAGCGAGATGGAGGACACGCCTCCAAAGGAAGCAAGGAACCCGGATGATGTTGGACAGACCCGTAAGCTCATCGGGCAACTTACGGAGCTCATAAACATTCTTACACCCCTCAGTATAACTATTTTGGGAGCCAATAATAGATTTCGAAGCCCTGGGAATGCTCAAAATGATGGCGACAATACAAGGAACAACTATCGCAACCAAGGGGAGCTTATAGGCGATGTAGGTGGCGTCGGCGACCCCGGAGAGACTTTTCATCCTGAAAATACACCTAACATTTTGCAGAGCAACAACCAGGGTATTTTGGACATTAATCCAGAAAGAAGCAATAACAGAGGCAATGCGCCTCCGCAAGGTACTGTTCATTCTGGTATTTTCAATTCAGTTAATACTAAGGACTGGTTAAAGTCCAAACTGAAAGCTAATTTTAATTTTAGCTCCCAAGATATGCGAAATGAGCAATGGAACTTTAAAGATGGTACATACAGAAATAAATTGGAACATTTAAACAGTTTAATGTTTAAATTCAGATCATTGGAAATTGAAAATGAGTATTTATGTGAATGTATTTCCAGGAATGTTGTGCCTAAGGGCCTACGTGTTTTTAAATTTCCAAATAATGTTTCTTATGGTACTGAGTATTATAAGGAATTATGTGAAGTTTTTAACAAGTGTGGTTTGGAAGTGTTAAAATTAATTATTAAGGAGAATGGTAGAGTTCAAGAAGCCCTACACAAAGATATAGAAATAATAGACCAGTACATACACAATGATTTATTTTTTGGAATTCAGGAGGAAAAAAGAAAATATTATGATATAAGAATTGACATTGATCAGAAATGTAATGATATTATCAATAGGAAAATTAAAAAACTACAGAGGGACATGAAAGAATATGAAAACTTGACATGTTATCCCAAACCCCGAGGTTCCACTTATCAAAATAGTTATTATAAATCGAATCAGGAAAGGACAGCTAGTTTTGATATGGACCCTAACTCGGAATTAGCTGACAATAGGGATGGGAATTACACTGAGTATGATAGGGAATATGATTCAGCATTTCCCCCATTAAGGAGGTCCGAAAGGCTATTAAATAGACAGGCCCCACAATATACAAATTTTCAGAGGAATGGAGGGAGAAGGGGGAGGGGGAGATATTAGACACCCTCCCAACCCAATCTGCTCCTGACTTGGGGACTAACAGTGATGAATTAAAGGTAGATGGATCATGCCTCACTTATGGTAATTTTTCCATATACAACTTTAGTAAAGTTACAATAGAGAAAGAACATTTTTCTCTACTTTCCAAAGGCTTGAAATTCATTCCTGCTTGTAAAGGTGATGTTACAACGAGCATCCTTGACATAAAATTGTTTTTGAGAAAAGTGAATCTCAACATTCTCCTTCCTAGTGTGTATAATGAACCAAGTGATGGTCTTAGAAGAAAAAGCACCTACAACCCCCCCACTCCACCCACAACTTAAGAACCTGGAAAGAGTCTTGGAGGGGGCTATTAGGAAGGACAATATTAGATGGAACAATGAAGAGAATATTACAAAAAAAGAGAAAGAATTGTTATACGATATGAAAAACAACTCTGATATAAGAGTCATGAAGCCAGATAAAGGCGGAGGCATCACCATCATGGATAATTTTCTCTATGATAACAAGATGTATTCCCTTTTATGGGATGAAGACAGATATGTGACTGCTTCCATTAATGAGATCAATATTTCCTATAACAAGATAGATTTGGATCTTTACAACATGTTACAAGAGGAGTTAATAGATCACAAAAGTTATAAGTTCTTGAAAGTTGATAAACCTAGAATCCCCACAATTTTCGGAATCCCAAAAATACATAAAAATAAAGAGGACCCACCGCTCCGTCCGATAGTATCAGCGGAAGGATCCAAGACACAAACACTAGCTAAATATGTTGATTCCAAACTAAAACCCATATGGACCAACAAAATAAGTATTCTAAAGGATTCCTGGGATCTGTTGAAATGCTTAAATGAGTGCAAATGGCAAGAGAATATTATATTTATTACAATTGATGTGGTGGACCTATTCTCCTCCATTCCTTATTCGGAAGGCAAAGTAATGCTTAAAGAGGTAGTATTTGAATATGATAAAATGTCACACAACGACAAGATAGTTAGTTTATGGCTCACTGATTTAATTTTGAAGTACAACTATATTTTTTTCAAAGGCGAATTTTTTCAACAAATTAAGGGAGTTGCAATGGGGGCAGCTTGTGCCCCCTCCTATGCTAATCTTGTTATGGCAAAATGGGAGGAACAGTACATCATCGATTCCGAATATAGTTCATCCTGGATTCTCTACAAAAGGTTCCTGGATGATATTATAATTTTATGGACAGCAGGAATGGAGAAGTTAGATGAATTTATAACATATATTAATAACACCACCTGCTTCCTGAAATTCACCCATAAGATATCTGAAGATAGAATGGTATATCTGGACCTGGAATTGTACAAAGAGGGCAATGCTTTTGAAACCAAAATACACAGGAAGGATACTTTTTGTAATTCCTATCTACATTATCAAAGTGCCCATCCTAAGCATTGCAAGAAAAACATAGTGAAGGGGCAGTTTGTTCGAGGGAGTAGAATGACTAGTTTGGATTCTGACTTTAAAACTGAGTGTGATTTAATTGAGAATATGTTTCTTGATAGAGGTTACCCTGAGGCATTCATTAAAGGTATCAGAAAAGAAGTTGAGATAGGACGAAAAGGTAGATTTGCCCCCATATATTGTAGTAAAGGGACCAATGAAATAAGGAATGAAAGAGAAGGGGGTAGTGATTTAAACCATATAAAATGCAACAATGGAAATGATCTTACTAAAGCCCTGATTTTAGAATACAATGGATTAAACAATGGAATTAGAAAAATATTTTTCAGGGAATGGAATAGATTTTTAGCCTTAACGGATATAGAGGGTATTGATAATATTCCTAAGAAAGTTATATATAGGAATTCTAGAATTATAGGCAACATCCTAGAGGCGAAAAGTGGAAAAGGGAAAAGCAGGAATAAAAATAAAAAAGGTACATTCAAGTGCGGACGCTGTAGACAATGTAGTTACATTTTGCATAAGGAGGGTCTTTTTCTAGAGAGTAGAAACAAATGGATAAACAGCCCAGATTATTTCAATTGTGAATCTAAGGGCATAATATATCTGGCTGTTTGTGAAACCTGTAACTCTTTCTATATAGGAAAGACGGAGAGAGCCCTCCAGAGGAGGATATATGAGCATATGTACGACATATCTACTAGAAAAGAAAGCAACGCACTTTACAAACATAGCAAAACCTGTAAGGAATATAAATACAAATTTATAATAATTGAACAAATCAATAAAGACGTTAGGGGGGGTCCCTGGGAAGACAGGGTTGAATATAGGGAGCTTTGGTGGCAGTTGTCCCTGAATTCTGACAAATTCCCTGGACTAAATGATAAAATATCCATTCTGCCACTATTAAGGTTAAGAGCAGCTAAATTATAAGTTTAGGTGTAATATTGTTTTTTACCACTAGATGTCCCAAGTATGGAAAGGTTTCTTTCATCTGTCCAAATTCCCTTTCAATATATTTTGTACCGATATCATTCATATACACAAATCAATTCTTTATACTTGACAACAAGGTCTTATGTATTTAATTATTTAAACGTTACCAAGAAAGGTTTTTTATACAAAGTTTTTTCATATAAAGTTTTCAACATCAATTTTAATATTAAAAATGGTAAATCAATTTAAACAAAAATATACTGCTTGAATATCAACAAACAGAATACATGACGAAACAATATGTATTAAACACAAGGAATTTTTTAAACTTACACAATATGTATTTTTAAAAGTTGAAAGTGTCTTATGGATATGTTATATTTAGTTTTTTAGAACAAGGTTTTTTTAGAAGAAGGTTTTACAAAATAATGAATTGATGGTTTTATTACTTTAAGTAATTAATTAATTAAGTTAATGGATGGTAATATATAAAGGAAGTTAAGAAATGTATCTGGTCATCTGATGAAGTCAACCTAATTTGACGAAAACGCTGTGTGCTCAATTGTTTTTGGAAAAGGCGTTTATGGAGTTTATGGTGGTTTATTTTATGTTTTATCATCTGTCGTTTTATCATCTGTGGTTTGAATAAACTATTCTTCCGAGGAGCTGAGTCCTGCGAACTTGCTTTTCGTTTCCTGGTTTTTACTGAGTTACTGTGGCTTGTGGAGTTTAGTGGAGGTGATTTATTTGCTTTTGTTTAGTTTTGCATCTAAATAATAACAACTATCAAATTCTAGTTGGTGAAAAAACATTACAATCGATGTAGTGGAGTTAAAACATTTCAAAAACTGCAATGTATTGTCAATACTACATTTCTAAAGAATTATTATATCATCCAGGTATCTAAAATATTTATAAATATTTTGTTTGTATTCAAAGCCTAAAACATATTTCTTTTCCCACCACCATCACACAATATTCACAAAAACTGCTGCAGATGATGGTCCCTTAGCCATTCTTGTTATCTGTTTAAAGAAATTCACCTTCAAAGTGAACAAAATTAGTTTTTTTAACACTAACTCCATCAGTGAATATAGAATCTTTATTAAACTGTGATCAAAATTAGAACCTATTGTTGGTGTTTAAATAAATATCTTCATACCTTCGTCATGAGGTATAATTAAAAATAAACATTTGACATCAATACATAAAAAAAATCATCATTGTAGTCACAATTTCTGAAGGTTTTTTAAAGATGCCATGAATCAATGAGCACATGAGCTTTATCATCAAAAAAACTTTTAGGCTTTAAATCAAAGTATTTTCCCAATGTCTATTTTTTGAACCTCTCAAAGCTACAATAAGTCTCATAGGAAAATCTGCCAATGATTTGTGGACTGTTGGTATACCAAAGATGGATGAAATGACAGGATTCTTAATTCTTAAGTAATTCATCTCATCTAAAGAAAAGTCAAACTCCAAAAATAATTTGTCCAGTTGTATGTCAGCCTTTCAGTGTGCAGTATTAACTCCATTAAGGGAACCGGATGTAAACAATTCCCCATCATATAAAAATTCAGCATTTTAGCCTGATATGTTAAATTATCCATGATAACCACTCCTCTCCATTTATCTGGCTTTATGACACAAAGGTTGTTGGATTTAGTTAAATCATTTAACACCTTCTCATCATCTTTGGTCAGGCTGCTATAAACTGTAGCAGCCCTCCTTGTACAACTCACCTTCATATTGGCTTCACATAATTTGTCAAAGAGGGCTATGGAAGGCAACAATAGTGGACTGGAAGTGATGCATCTCTTTAATGGATCCAACTTGTTGTTTGCCAAAGAGTTATTGAACAATAAACTTACATTTAATTTTCTGGTAAATCAGTTCAGTCCTAAGATAATGTTAACAAGGTTAAAATGAAAACTCATGCTCATTTTCTCACCTTCCTTTTCTGGCATTTCTTGGTTTGATGACGTACAACCATATGTGTGCGTAAGTGGGCATCAACTGAGTTTAGATAAGTTATAAAATATTTGGTTTGTAGTTTCACCAATCTCTTTGGAATGGGATCTTCTACAGGAAAATCCTCCTGCAAAAATTCATGTTGCTCTTTAAATACTGTATGAAAGTTTGAATCCTTAGAATTTGATACAAAACTTCTATTCCTGCTGGTGTTGGTGGGAAGCAGATAAGCTTGTTTACACATGTAATACTGTTCATCTCTCCTAAGTTTGCCTTGTTTCTTTCCTGTTAATAACAAATCCATTTTCATTTACTTGACTATTTGCTATTCTTCTGATGTGATCAAAGGAGTCCTTAATAACACCATTTTGCTCAATGACCTTTTTTTTAAATATTTATCAGAAATGGCCATTGTTTCTGTCTTATATCACTGCCAGCCACAATTGGTCTCCTCAGATGCCTACAAAGTTTTTATGTATTTTTGGCAAACTGACATCTGACTGACCATAGCAGATTTAACATTTACATATTCAGCTAAGTCACCATCTATCATGCCTTCAACCAGCTATTCCTCAGTAAGAGAATCAGTTAAGCTGAATGCCTTGCTAGTACACCCCCAGCTAACTTCTTTATAGAAGCTCAAGTCTCTTAAAAGCTCTCATTTCAAAACAATAATATTTACAATTCATCACAGCTATCATATTTACTTTGTCTGCTTTGGTAACTAAAATCTGATTGTTGCCTTTCAAGTTCCTGAGAGCTTTCCTTTTGTCACAGTTCAGGTTTTAAAAAGTTGAATCAGGTATACTCTTAAGCAACTCTCTTATATCATTCTCTTGTTACTTTTTTTTAAAACTTTCTATTTTGGGTTGGGGGGGTAAAAGTAAAGTTTCTTAAACAACTCCACGAGACAAACTGAAGGAAATATCAACGAACTTCTCCAAACACACCAAAACAGCCAACAACCACTCCAAGTCCGAAAAATGGCAATACGGAAAATACAAATTGCAGGCAACCACAATTTATTAATTAAAGAACTTCTTGAAGTGCGATAATTACATACACTTTTCGTCAGGGCTCCTGCCCCAACTTCTTCAGAAACAAACACCAACCAACTGTAAAAATGCTCTATATATATATATATATGGGTCTACTTCTAAACACCGACACGCCGATTCCCCGACACAAAACTCACCGACGCCAAATAACTGACAACACACAAACCCGACACAAACCCGACAATGCAAAACACCGAACACCAAATCACCGACACACGGAATGTAAACAACACGCGACACTACATACCATACACACTAGCCCTGACCCAAACCCTAACCCTAAGGTCCGACACTATCGCACACTTCACCTACCTGCACCCTAACCCTAACTCACTTACACACCCCTAGCCCAGGCTCCGACACTAACGTACACATCACCTACCTGCACCCCAACCCTAACTCACTTACACACCCCTAGCCTAAGCTCCGACAGTAACGTACACATCACCTACCTGCACCCTAACCCTAACTCACTTACACACCCCTAGCCCAAGCTCCGACACTAACGTACACATCACCTACCTGCACCCTAACCCTAACTCACTTACCTGACCACTCCTACCTCCTTCACTATCGCACACTTACCGGGTCGCGATCGCAGATTACCCTTGTCGGTCTTTCCACTGTCGGCGAATCACCCTGTCGGTATACGTACCTGTCGGTCATCTGGCGTCGGTGATTTCCGCGTCAGGGAATCGGCATTTCGGTCTTTTGAATGGAACCCATATATATATATATATATATATATATATATATATATATATATATATATATATACATATCAATTAAACAATTAGTTTATTAATCTAATAATCTAATAAAACCATTCAAACTTTTGAAACAACAACAAATTTTAACACAACAACAAACTTTTATTAAAATTCCCTTCATATTAACTGTGTGTGTATGATTAATAAATTACTTTAAACTTTGCATTCAACGATGTATGCATTCGATTTTCTCTCAAAATCAGTGAGTATGTATATGCCTGTATGCTTACACCCATACATATAATACAAGTGTAGAAATAATTCTAAAAGTAAATCTAATTACTGTTAATATAATGGTGAAACTAATATGTATACTCACTCATAATTTTTATGTTTCCAATATATATTTGCAATGTATATGAATTTCATTTAACATATGTATATACTCTAAAGTAAAATGAAGTAAAATAAAATGAAATAAAAAACGTGGAAACTTGAAACTTCGATGTTATACAATGCTTCTTGTGTAATTGTATTCTTATACTATAAATGTATTCTACACAGTCCACCAATACTAAAAACTCAAAAAAATAATCAAAAAAAAATCAAAAAAATCAAAAAAATATATCTAATAAAATTTCCCCTGTAAAATTTTATGCATTTTAATGCATTTTAAGCAATTTTCTACAAATTTAAATATATAAATAAAGCTTTCCCTATAAAGCTGTAACTACAAAACTTTATAGTGCAGTTTTGAATATTTTTAAGTATTTTTGTATAACTACCAAGCACAATAACACTCAATCAAACTTTAAGGGTTATTTAAAAATACATCAGAGCTATTTACAAGGTTAATAAGGTTAATGACTTTTAACCACAATTCATCACACAATATATCACACAATATACAATGGTGCCAATTTCTATTTACTACGTCTATATGTTAATATGTATACAATTTCTTTAACTAATTCTCTGACTAAGTTCGTAATATTAAACATTTAATCTGTTAAAAATGTTGAAGAACTTTTTAAAAATATCTAAAACATGTAATTTCATTTAGCCTAACAGTGAACATGTTATACTGTTTCCTAATATTCTACATCACCTCTCCAGATTTTTTAATCTTAAAATACATTTAAGAGAGCACATTTCATTTATACCAGGGGACCTACACGCGTTAGTTCTGAGTTGCCAGATGAGTTCTTTTCTTTCTAATTTCAACCCATCATGGCCTCCTCTTCCATCCGAAACTAACTGGTCTATGGCCCTAAACCTAAAACTGTGCCCTGGAAACTCAAAAACATGCCTTGCCAAAGCATTCTCCATCCTCTTAGCATTTATGTTGTAAATATGCTCTTTTACTCTATCAGTTAATTTTCTATCTGTCTTTCCTATGTAGAATGCTTGGCATTGAGTACACTTAGCTAAATAAACAACTTGTTTGCTATTACAGTTAAATTTTGATACTGAACTCTAATATTTATTATTTATAACAAACTTATTACCTTCCTCAATAAATTTACACCAACTGCACATAAGGCACTTATGCATACCTGCCTTGGTTGTAAAAGAATGTCCCTTCCTTTGTAAAATTTCTTTCAAATTTTTACCCCGTCTAAAAACTATTTTGGGCCTGTCGGGAAGGAGTTCCCTGAAAAAACTATCATTCATCAGATAGTCCCAATTCTTCGTCACTATGTTCAATATCACAGTAGAATCCAAACTATATGTGCAAATGAAATTACAACTATATTTATCCTTTGAACTCACCTTTGTATTTGAATTGTCATTATTATTCTCTTGACTACCATTCACATCTGGGCTCAAAATAGCATACATCGTTGAATGCAAAGTTTAAAGTAATTTATTAATTATACACACACAGTTAATATGAAGGGAGTTTTAATAAAAGTTTGTTGCTGCATTAAAATTTGTTGTTGTTTCAAAAGTTTGAATGGTTTTATTAGATTATTAGACTAATTGTTTAATTGATATGTGTATATATATATATATATATATATATATATATATATATATATATATATATATATATAGAGCATTTTTACAGTTGGTTGGTGTTTGTTTCTGAAGAAGTTGGGGCAGGAGCCCTGACGAAAAGTGTATGTAATTATCGCACTTCAAGAAGTTCTTTAATTAATAAATCGTGGTTGCCTGCAATTTGTATTTTCCGTATTGCCATTTTTCGGACTTGGAGTGGTTGTTGGCTGTTTTGGTGTGTTCGGAGAAGTTTCTTAAACAAGCCACAAGTGAAAGTCTGTTCATGAAATGCACATTTTAAATTAATCTTTCTGGTGAAGTCTCTTACTGAATTGAATGTCTCAGTCACATTTGCCCTTGCAAAAGGAATAAGCTACCATCCTTTGCTAAGGATTTTAAAATCTGCTTCTCTTAAAATGACATCAGATAAATAAACTATTTGAAATGGAACATCCCCCAATTTATTTACTGTTTGTTGGACTTCTTTTTCTGATTCTGCTGGTATTCCCGTTTGTTCTCTGTCATTTTTAGAACCTTTATAATTCCTTGAAGTTTGCCCTGCCACTTGAGCACATGTCTTCTTATCATGTCCTGTGTTTTGATAAACTTCTATAGGCTGATGGTCACGTGATTTATTTGGTTAAAACCGACTGGAAGAAGACATACAGGTATTGCTATTCATATAATTGTCTCTACTTTTTCTTGCTAAGCTTTTCAACATGTACAGAATCACTGTTGGATCAGCTTTCACTATCTCCTGCTGAATTATATCATCTGTAAGGATGTTGAATTCGATGCTCAAATGATCATTAATGCTTTTTCTATTCACACTAAACACTCCTTTCTCATAATCCTTCAAGTCCTTCTCATATTTCTTATGCTACCTTTTCTTTTGTATCTCATTTAGCTGTAATAATTTATGCTGAATAACTTCTATGTAAAATCAAAATTATATGGGTAGAGTGTTCATTAAGCTGCTGGTACTGCTCTTTAATATACTCATTCAACATATTCATGACTTTGGCATTATAGTCGGGGTGAATTTGTACATATTTAATACCAGACCTCTCAATGAAATTCTTCACATTTCAATCAGGCTATCCAATAATTCATTCATGCAGGCATACATAATACTTTGAGCCCACTAGGAACCCGATTAACTGAAAGACAAGCTGCAAAAGTATTGTATCCCATTGCAAATATTTGAGTTTTAGTAAGTTATTCTCCAAATTACTAAAACCCTTGACTAATTCAACCGCTTCAGTCACATATTCAGTATTCAGAGCAGAGACAAAAATGTATTGTTTTATCCAAACAACTAGCAAACAACTCATTATATGACCCCCTTTGAGAGAGAACATTCACAGAAGATACTTCACTGTTCACACAATTCACTCTTCTCTCCCTTTTATCCAAAACTGGGCCATTCAAAGCATTATGCAGGGGAAACCAGTGAGAAGAACCAAAAAGCTAGAACCTCCCTGCAAAAACTCAATCTGCCAGGAATAGACATCACAGATAAATGAAAAAAAAATGCCTAAACAAAGCTGTAAAGATAAAAATGAAAGAAGCCAAAAACAACAGCAATGTAAAAACTTTAATCCACATCAGAAATGCTTTTGTTCCCAAGAACTTCATCAGATTGAAGTGAAAATAATATACTTACACTTTTTATAAGCATCAAAGTCACATGACAATACATAAAAGTAATGCCTTAAATTAGGGTCTATATTACATCGCTGAAATGCAATTTAGACGAACACCTATACATCGACACATAATCAACAAAGTGATTCATTGAATTTAATAAGGGCAAGGAAATACCTTCCCACACCACAATGTACCAATATCTCCATGGAATCAAACCTACTGAAGTAGGGAGCTTCACCCACCACACCCCATGTTGAGGGGGGTTTTGTCCACCCCCCCAACTATATATACCAACTCTGAGATTGCATTACAGTGGAGAAAAGGGCAAAGTCCTGCTGTTGGCCAACTACATCTTTGCCCTGATTAAATTTTGTGAATGCTTCACCTATTAGGTATCAGTGTATAGACCCTTAATTTTTTCCTTTAAAAAAACTTTAGAATTCTCTTTGTCATTAATTATTGGAAATCAGCATGCATTTAATCTTACTTGCCATAGATTGCCATATATTCTTTCCAGTCTAACTAATCCTCTTAATCAAGCCAGTTATTAAAATCATGAACAGCATAAATGATACAGAACAGAAAATTCTTACTTTTACAAGTTTCAGTGTGTCTAGCCAAGGCATTTTTATTTTCACCTTTTTCAATTACATATAAATGCTCATAGTTCCTATGATACAACTCCCTGGTAGTCCTTGAGGATTTTAGTCAGTATATGATTAAGGATATTGTTATAAATTATCAGGGTTATTGAGCTAAGAAGGTGAGAGGTATGGTCATATCCCACCACCCACCATCCTGCTAATTTCTTATTTGCTTATCTTGTATTCTACCCTCTGCTTGCTTTCCCTTTTCAACTCTGTCCTATACTCCCATTTCTGACCTTTAATCTAGTCAAAAAATAGATAAACATACCACACTCATGACCCACATGGTGTATATATGTTGCATATGTTGCAACTTGGATACATCCATAACTGTGCTGTAACTGAGGCTTGGTGTCACTATAAAGATAGCCCTTCTGCCTTACTTAAGCTTTCAGTTTATTGTGCATTCAGACCTGAATACAACCATAGTGGTGTTTCCATATTTTCAGAAATCATTTTTCCTCTATGCAGATTTACTGACATCTACAAACTGAACAAACTTACCTTTAGCAAGACAAATGATCACTTTATAGCTTTCAGTTTCCTAAAGTATTCAATGATTTACTATTAAAATGGCCTTAGAATGGGAGATTTTAATTATCCTCCAATTAACTGGTGAACCTCAAAATCTGGATATACCCAGATTCTTTGACCTAATAAATGACAATTCCCTAGAACAAATAGCTAACCAGCCATCCAGAGATCAGAACATTCCAGACCCAGTCTTTACCAGCATTGTCCACAAGTATACCACATATATAGTATCTCATTCTTTGATCAAATGAGCTCACAATTTAGTAACCTCATCAATTAATGTTGCAAACTCCATCACAGGGGCTTTAAACATACAAACTTACTTACATTCTAAGATGAGCTAAATTTATCCACAATTTCACCACTCCCCATGCAGCTTCAACTGGCACTTATTCCCACCTACATAAATGAATACATATTTAGCAGTCCCCACTAGAACCAAACAGGGTCTATGACAAAGGATCGAATACTAAAAAGATCAAACAGCTGTAAGAACGAAAATGCCATTCATAGAAATCCATTTTGTGGGGGGCTGCACCCCCCCCACTCACCTCCCACTAAATATTTATACCAACTCTGAGATTGCACTACAGTGAGAAAAGGGCATATTTTCCAATTTTCATTCTACTGTGATCTCAGAAAACGGATTTCCATGAACAGCATTTTTGTTCTTACAGCCGTTCGATCTTTTTACTTTTCGATCCATTGTCATAGACCCAACCAAACATACCTCTCTTCCTGCTTTCACAGATGTCCCTTATTTTGCTTTATATTTTAGTATGTTCTTCATAAAATTTGGATTTTCTGGCAAATTATTGAGGACTGCAGAAATGTCATACTAATGCAAAACATTTAAAATCTGTTTCAAAATGATAAACAAGGAACTAAAAATGACCTTTAGGAAGTCAAAGTTAAGCATCCATTAAAATTAGCATCAAAATCCAGCTATAATTATAAGTCCTTCCTTAAGTGCATTTGAAATTTGAAAAATAATATGCATCATTCATCTGAACTAATCCTGAACAGAATTGTCCATACTGACTATGAAGATATAGTTAACTTACTTGCAGACTGAATTAATGTTAACTTTACACCAAAAAGAGTCACTAAAGTTCCATAAATCACTGTGCCTCATACAGGTCCTAAGACAATTACAGTTTGTACTGTTACAAACTAAATATAACTCTTCCATGAGCCCGGACTCTTTACCAAGATGTCCAGTAAACAGCACCAAACATGATCTCGCTGAATCCCTCCTATACTTGTTTAACTTAAGCCTGCGTATATCCCTGAAGTATGCAAAACAATTACTATAATACCCCTCAACAAAGATGGCCCTGACAAATACTCTGAGAACTATAGATCTATTAGGGTACTAGGCTAATCTGCAAGGTCATAGAACAGATCATCTCAGCTTCATAAACCTCATACAAATAGATACAACAGTTTGGTTTTGTCATGGGCTGGTCATATCTGCTTACTCTGCTATTTTATTTTTACAAAAACATCATTGTTGCAGTGAACAGCAGTTATTCACTCCCTACAACATATCTGGATTTGGATGAGGCTTTTGACACTCCTCCAGAATGGAACTGAAATTAACCTAGAAGATTTTAAGGTAGACCCTAATGTGGTTAGTTGGATTATAAATTGCCTGGAAAAATAAAAGTCACAAAATCAAAATGCTGGGTGCCACTTTAGAAAGTAAGTATCTAGTGGAGTATCTCAAGGCTCAGGGCTGGGACATCTCTTTTTTGGTTTATACTATGATGACTTCCAAATGATAAATCCAGGCTTATGGCTAACCATATTTACTGATGACTTATTATTCACTCCCCACCAGTTGTAAAAATTCCTACAGCAAGAACTAATATTTACAAGCCAATGATGTACAGAAAGAGGGCTTAAACTGAATACACAAAACGTGCATTACTTCACATTTGATAAACACTGCTTATCCGCTACTTACAGTATAGACAGTACCTACCCCAAATGGATAGAAAATGACCCAGGCACCTGGAGTGACAAATCCCTAATTTTTACCATGACGTGGTTGCACCAGTCAGGAAATCCTTCTTTCATGCCCAAATAATCTGTAAAGGTTCCTCATCCAAGTCAACAAAAGTTATCATTCATCTGCACTTAAATCTAATTAGGCCAAGAATAGACTATAATTCTCCTTTTGGCATATATCTAGCCAGATATAGCATGTAGCGGGAAATGCCCCAAAGATTCCAAACTCAAACAATACTGATCTTACCTTCCAAGACAGGCCCAAACTCCTGCAATTATACTCAATCTTTTATAGGCTCCTACAAAGAGATATAAGTCATAATAGCAAAACCCATACCAGAATGGATCTCTTGTGCCTCCATAAGACAGCTCTGTAAACATTTTAACTAATGATCTAAACCTCAACCAATACATAAATAGAACATGATGTGATTGATTTATTACCCAATCTGACTCCATATCAACATCAAATTGCTTCTGTGGATTAAACAGAGTGAAACCTCATATCTTTTAAGAGTAAATTTTATGTTTAGATGGATGTCCAATAATTCAACCCCAGCCTGACAAGTGTTTCCTTCTTGGAAGGATTGAAGTAGCATATCAGTCTTAATTTTCAACATTGTTACATCATATCGAAGTGGAGGATGTGTCCTGAGAGTTGTTATCAGCAAGATATAGTCTCTTCACTTACTTGCTTGTAACTCTTATGGTCCTAATTACTGCTTATCCTTGATTGCTATAAGGGAACAGTCCTACCACCTGAGGATCATTCAGTAAATATCTTTAACCTTCATAAAGAGAATGATCTAACGGAAATCTTGGTGATTCCTGCCCATCTGAAAGAGTCCAACAAGAATGGTAAACATGGAAGACAAAAAAAATTAAAAAGGTGCCCTCTAGCAATACAGAAGGAAATAGCAAAGTGCAAGTGTTGTGCCAAGTCACCAAGGTGAGACAATAAAATACCCTGCTGGCTTGTGCTTATTACAGCATGTTTTATTTCTTACTTACCACTGTCTGTCATTCTCTGAAAATTCTGATAGAGGCCATAAACTCATAACCAGGGAAAACTGTAATTTATTTAACAATTTGATTACTGGGTGAGTGACCAGGTCTAATGACCATTTCTGCCATACCCTGAGTACAAAAGTAGAAGAAAATTGAATAATACAATACACATAGTATAACTTAAGTAATAAAATGTACATAGCAGAAAAACAAGCAGGTTAACATAATATTACAGGTTTTAAGATGAAATCATTAAAGATAAATGATATCAGTGAAGTATATGTAAAATATACAAATAGAAAGACATGAATTCATAAGTTAATAGGATTATAGGTTTATACTAGGCTACAGTTCTGTCCCCAATTTCCTTGGACACCTGTATGGTGGGTATGTGAGTAAGGAGATAGCTAAGGGTAATTTGGGGGTATGTTACTTGGGGATTAATTTACTTATTGTTGACCTTTGTCCATCAGAGACATGGGGGCCAGACCAGGGGTCAATTTACAATTTCCCATGCAATGATCAAAATTTCATTTGATGAATCAGGGATGAACTCGGCTTCACATAAATAGGATGAGCTTATTCCATAGCACAGGGATCCTTTGAGACACATAACTGTCTCTCCAGAATGTCCTATTTCTATCATAGACAAAGTTCAGGTCCTTGGATCTATTTTTTTCTAATGCTGTTTGTTTTGTGGACATACAAGAGAACCATCATAGCTGGATTTGAGGATGTCTTATATGCCAGGCATAGATCATCTCTCAATAACTTGTAGGAGACTGAGTACAGAAGTAGGGACTTAAGAAAATTTTGGTAGGACAGGGAATTTGTTACCTAGATTTTCTATGTGAGGAACCTTTGAGGACATTCCAGCTGTTGCAAATGCCTGGTTAATGACATACTGTAGGGGGCATGGACGCCAATGATGGGACTGGTAAGGGCTAAGCAGCATGGTAATATAACTTCCTTGCATCTGGATGTCATACCCTTGCTTATGAGTTGAGTGATATAGAATGATTTTCTTATTATCTTAGCTACATGCTGGTTGAAGGCCAGAATGTTGTCTACATATGTTCCCAGATCCCTAACTGTACTCTTAGGGCTGTTTTATTGTTGAAGTCACTTGGCTGGACAATTATCCAAAGGGCACTATAATGACATTTCTTCCCATTGAGTTTTAATCTGTGACTTTGGAACCAGTCATTTGTTTGTGTTAGACCCTCTTGTAGATGTTGGTGTCATGGGTGGAATCTATGATAGCTCCCAATTCACAGTCATTTTCAAACTTGGTGACCCAGAGGCATTTGACATTAGCCTTGAATTCTAAGAAATAGATGCCAAACAGGAGTGGACCCAACCAGGGTCCTGGGGTGCTCTTCTAGTGACTGGTCTCATGGTGGAAGTGGTCTCACCAATCCTGACTTCTTGGGTCTGATGTGTGAGCCAGCCACCAAGCCAGCAAGTTATGTAGGGATTTTTCCCTAGTTCTGAGAGTTTGTCTACAATACCCAAGTGGGATATTGCATCAAACTCCTTGGCCAGGTCAAGGTAGGTGGTATGCACTATTTGTCCCTCATCCACAGCCATGGTGACCATCACAAAGATGTCTTCCAGGTTGACTAGGCAAGACCTTCCCTTAACAAAGTCAAACTGTGATGGGTCCATTGTCTGTAGGTTGCCAATGCCCTTGTTGATTATTTCCATTATAATTCATTCTATGTCGTTGCATAGTGCACTTATCAGACTGATGGGTCTGTAGTTCCTGAGGTCAGTTGATGGTCCACCCTTATGAAGAGGGATGATTGTTGTAGCCCTCCAGTGACCTGGCATGTTACCTCTTTTGAGATTGTAGCTGAAGAGTGCCTCAAGTGATACTACTAGGTCATGTTTCAGGCTATTTAGGAGACAACTGGGGATATTTTCAGGGCCAATCAAAGCAGTTTTTCTGGCTTTAGTGTTCACCACTAGGACATGATCCCTGTTGATAGCTGAGGGGAGTGAAGTTAGAGCTAAATTTACCACTCAGTAAATTCACAATGTCACCCTATTCAGCAAAGGTTGTACCATTTACCACCAGTTCTGCATAATGTTGAGTATTACTTTTAAGGTTCCTAACAAAGCTGAAGAAGACCTTGTGATTATCCTTAGCCTGAGAGACTGTCCTGACCTCAGAATTGGCCTTGTTGAACTTTATTAGACCTCTTAGTTTCTTGAATCAGAGAACTCTTGCCTCTGTGACAGTTGTTCTTTCTGATTTTAGCCATGACTTTTTTTTTTAGTTATAGATTCGACCAGTGGAGTTCATTTTTGTTATTAAATCTGGGCTTACTTTTGGTTGATATGGCAGCCTCAGTTCAATCATTTTCATGTTTGTTCATAGTTTCCATAAGTAATTCTGCATTGACAACTGTATTCTTGCAGTTTGGTGGAGATTTGAATTTTGACAACTGTCACTTAATAGGAAGTAGTTTGCTTTAGAATACTTCCTAATTGTTGCAGGGTTAGTTGGGTTTTCTAGGCTGATTTTTATTTTGAGGGAGACATCTTTGGGGTCTAACATCACCAATGAGGATGTGACATGGGTAGGGGGATTGAGGTGCAATGCTTTCCCATGTTGATTCATACTAGGTCCAATATTTTGATCCTCTGATCCAGGGAGGTTATTTGGATAAAGTTCAGAAAACACCGTGCCTGTGAGTTAGAGGCAGTGTACATTTTCTAGCATCTGACAAATAAGGTATTTGGTTAAATGGTGAGTGCCTATAGTTGGTCTAGGTAAGGACTATGAATTTTGTGGGTCATATACATTGTCCTGTAGCTGGCCAAGACATAGTAAGGAATCTTGTCTATGGAGACTTGGGTATGGATGAACTCATGGGAATCATCCTGTTGAACCAAGCTGGAGTTGTATTTGTTGCTAACATAGGTTGAGACAGCTCCACCATTAGGCCATGTCTGTGTTGCTGTTGGTCTAAATATGTGGAAGGAGCTCTAGCCTTGCACTGCCAGAGTACTTTCTGTGACTTGAAACTAAGTGTTGGTAACAACACAGATGTCTACATTCTCCAGAGCAAGAAGAGCTTATGGGGTGTGGAGTTTCTTGTTTAGGCTTTTAGTACTGGCTGCTGTCAACTGTCTATAGTAGTTGACAATTTAAAATAAGGTGCTGTCAAAAAGTTACATTGTGAGGAAAATATATGTCTATAGACAGAGTGCTGGTTTCACCAGTATAACAGAAAAATGTACACTTGGCATTTTGGAATAAGCACTCCTTCAGGGATCTTTCAAAGGATTCTAGGGTTTTATTGTTTTTTTACCTCTGCTGGAAGGTTGTTCCAGAGAGATGTGCCTCAGCTAAAGAATTTTTGCATGATCTGTATTTTGGAGCTCTTGAGTGCTTTTGGCTGGAATTAATTGTAATCAGAGGTAGGGCATTTTCCAGCTTAGGAAGTAATGCATTTTGCTAATTGCTTTATGTGCTGAAGATGAAAGAAGGGGAGAGATTTAATAACAAATTTTAGTTGATGAAGAACTTCAGCAGTAATGTCCTCTGTATGATTTGTAAACTTGAGGAGAGGATCTAGAATAAGATCTAGGTATTTTTGTTGTTAACATTTGGAACAATATTTCCATTTAGATGTAGATGTAAGATGTAGTAGTGCTAATTATGAGACATTTTATGTGCACAAAAAGCATGCTGTTAGTTTTTATAATGTTTATAAGGAGTGTATTTCCTTGTAGTATCCAACACAGAGTAAAGAACATTTCTGCTCTGTTTTTTTTTTTTTTTTTTTTGAAGAGAACCATGTTATAATGCTAGTTTTAAGCATGATTATGTCATCTGCATACATTATGATATTGAGATGGGTAGGCCAAGGGTTATATCAGTAATAAGGGAGTAGAGAAGAGGTCATAGTACTGAACTTTGTATGACACCAGTGTTTAATGTGCCTATATCAAAAATTGTTGTTACAATAAACTTGAAATGTTCGATCTTTTAAGTAATTTTATTACCATGAAATTGTCTTGCCACCAAAGTTTATTCTTGTATCTGTCAAAGAAGATTATGGTTATCAGTCTCAAATGCTATTGTCACATCATCAGATATTCCAGCTGTAATAAGACTGTTGTTCATATTATTACACATATAATAAGTCACAGTTGTTAAACCTGTTAAGGCATCATGGTTTGATTCCCACTGTCTCCATTGCCTAACTGTGTGACTTTCAGCAACCCACTTAAGAAAACACAGCTCCCAGGCTGAGAATGAAAGAGGTCTATGGAGATCAGCGCTCTACCCTTGAAAACAAATATATATAAATTAATAAATAAGTTTATGAATCTATGCTGACTGTCGCTCAGGAGGTTGAAATTGTTCATATGTTTAAATACATGTGTATAAGATTTCCTTATATATGTATTTGTTATGGAGCAAAGATTGGATAAAGGTATGTAGTCTTCCATTTGCATTCTAGTGCTGACTTTGGATAATGGGATAATTTTGGAGCATTTAAGTGAAGCATGGATTCCTAGTTAAGAATAGGTTAAGGATGTATATTGGAGGTTTTACAATTTTTTTTCTGCTGCTATCTTGAGAACTTAGGATGGAGTTTATCAAATTTGCAGGCTGAGTTGTTCAGTTACAGAAGAATAGCTTTGGCTTCTTTGGGTGTGAAGGCTGAGAAATGAAAAATAGCAGAGTAGTCAGCTAGGGTGTATAGATGGGTGGGACTGTTGAGGTGATTTGTTAGTTTTTTGATTTGTTGTTTGGTATTAGGGGTAAGAAATGTGTTAATGATATTGCCATTATAGCTAAAAGAATAACGTTTTTAGATTTTCCAAGAAAGCTGTTAAGTTTTTTGTTTCTTGACAAGTTGGTGATTTATTTCTTTCCAAACCTGTTTGGGGTTTGAAGCAAGCACAAATTGTTTCTTATCTTAAATACAGTGATTTATTACTGTTTGTTGCTATTTTGGTTGCTTTTCTAAGGGCAAGACAGTTTTGGTAGAGGTTTTGATTATTTTTTTTTCTGTCTTTCCATGCTTTGTCCTTGTTTTTTCTTTTTTTGTTTGTTTTATATCACTGGGAAGCCAAAGGCTCGGCTGTAACCTTAACCTTCTTTCTGTTATATGAAATAGTCTTTCCTGTATATGTAACAGGATTTCAATGAAGTATGATAAGGCAAGAGTAGGATCATGAAGAGAGTCCAAATGGAACCAATCTAAGTATCTAGATGAGAGGACAGTTGTAATATTTTTGAATGAGGGAAAGGTCCGCTGTCGATTATTTGACATGGTCCCTATTTTGTTTTGAGTGACTGGGATGAGATGATTGAACAATGGTCTCTCATGGTGATGGGATGAATATCTGTTTCTCTATACCAATGTGTTATATGTGTATTTGCAAGATCCAGGGTACTGTGATTGCCAGTATGGATGTGTAGTCTAACTGGTTGTTGTTCTAGTTGTTCCAGGTGAAACTAAAGGACCATTCTATTAAACGTTGGCTTAGGGACCCATGGCATTTGTATTAAGGTCTCCAGGAATGATGCAGTGCTGCTTGATGTTTTGAGGGAATATTTCTACTAAGGTGCATTGTATTATGTTTAGACTTGATATTTACACAAAATATTCTTATTTAAAAAAGCAATACATTTTGGGATCTGACATTATTTGTGGGTATATTGCAGAGAGGTTTATATCACTCTTGCTTCCTGAAATCAAAAATTATATTCTATGGCAATAGAAATTGCTGTTCCGTTATTACCAAGTTACATTTTATTTTTATTTTGACATTAGAATATATACATATATCAATTACATGATTTTTCTATTCATTAAAGGTCAAAATTACTATATTCTCTTGTGGAGGCATGTGCCCTCCGTAGCAAAAAATAAAAATAGGTTTTGGATTTATTGCCAGACTTGAAGTCGGTGAAACCACAGTATGAAAAATAACTAAGAGGGCATCATGTTTCACTCTTGCCATTGCATGGTTAAACATGTACAACTGTACATGCATCTAGTCAACCTTTGAATGCAGTAAGGAATGTGATAATGGTCAAAAAATCCAGTTTATTTATTTGACCGAATTACTTAACACAGTGATTCCCCTCACATTAAGACAAATGTGGTTTCTTGTTTAATTTGCATTACATGATTTTCATAAAGATATTGAAAAAATCTCCCAGAAATGAACAGCATTATACTGTTAAGACTGAGAATGAAAATAAGTCGTGAATTAATACTTTATACTCCCACACCCATTCCTAATTACTAGAATCACCTTCTAGTCTCCCCCCATTGCAAAACAATAACACTTTATTTTGTATTGCAAGTATTTGTCTTTCTCCCTCCTTTGGTGAATTCAGATAAAAGCTCCATTTTCTCATGTGTATGAAATGAACACTCCTATGTTTCAAGAGAAGAATTGAAACCTGTGCCTTACTGGTATGCAATTATAAGTAGCGTATTACTTCATGGCCTATATGCAATGAAATAAAGTACATGTATATCTGCACACTTTCAAAGTCAAAAAGTTCATATCAGTCAGAAAGTCAGTCAATCAAATATGAATAAACCAATAAAATGTGATTTTCATAGTGCTAAATAGAAACTAGAGTGTTTTATATGTCCAGTGCAGAAAGACAAGAAAAATCAATAATCCCTGTCAATACACTGCACATGAGGTATTTGACATAATGATTCATAGTTATATTCAGTTCCTTTTACAAGTAGATTTCTATTACTTTAGCTTTTTATGTTAGTAGTGTGAGATAGCTCTGAAGGTGTATGTAAGTGAGCACAACAACAAAGAAAAAAGCATTTGAAGAGCTGTATTTGAATGACTCTCTGCATTTCTTCTATCAAAGGAATGACTTTCTCCTTTTATGTTCAATAAAATCATACACATGTGAAAACATTTTGACCTGATGCCAAAAACACTATTTCTTATGCTTATGCTGAATCTACTCTGTGCTGTTTTGCAATCTATTCTTTAATACTGCAGTTTAAAATTTACTTTGTCCTTCATCTCCAAATGCAGTCAGGATTTACTTTACATGAAAAATACACCAGAAGATGCAAAAACAATACATTTCTACTTTTTCTAAATTACTTTTAATGCTATTATCTACATGAATGTTAAAATAAATTGCAGCAAAAATATACCCATTACATTAAATTGCAGCCACTTGTTGGTTTTAGCAGTTTATTTAGTCTTCCAAAATAATGCCCTACATATTTCTTTATATTTCATATTGTACCTTTCATTTTTCTTTAAAATTGCTAAGAGCAAATCAATGCAATAATGCACATTTCATTTGAGTAATCATTGTAAATTTTTTCATCCGTTTAAAATACAGTTTGCCTGCTTCTGTAAAGGGGAAATGAAGCAAATCTTAAAGATACTCTTGGGAAGGGCCAGATGGTTCCCCTATATATGTTTACGAGAGATTGCTCAAATATCAGTAGAATGCAGGAAAAAAGATAAACAGCATAATGCCAAATGCTGTTTTCCAGACAAAATCATTGTCGGTGCAGTTTCTAAGTGTCTGCCAGAAATGATTCACCTGTATTGGGGCATTTCTCCCTTCTTTGACTTGATACAACCATGGAGTTGGGACGCATAAATGTGGGAGTTGCAGTAGGCTTGACCCCCTTGCAAAAAATAATTATTTTTTTATTTGTTTTCCCTTTGAATTTTGGCTTTTTTTTCATATTTGGGGGGCACGTGCTGGTTTACCATGGCATCAAAAGCAGTAACACAAGATGAATTGCCAATGGATGTTCATCTTAAACTTTTTGGGGAGGGCACAAAGCTGATGAAAATCACAAACAGGCACAGTCAATTGTGTACCCCAGCCCAGCTAATATACACAAGAATGTCCCTTTTTCTCAGACTGACAAATATTCATATTATTTTCTGAACTCACTAAGATGAGAGGATAGAAGTACTCAGGAGAAGATTCAAGAAGGAGGAAAGATGTGAAGACCAGCCACCCATAAGCATTCCATTCCACTGTAAGTGAAACCTTGATGGTGTGGATATGGTTGTGGCTTCTTGTATGAGATCTCAAAAAAATCCTCTTAAACTAATATATACCCAAGAATGTGTAAAGAGAATATCCTTACATTTTAGAGCACTTTGAAAGTGATATCCCCACCTATGATCAACAGGTAGGTTTGGGGGACTGTCAGAATGAGCTAACAGTCATGAGCATCATATGTAGATATATTCACATTTTTTAGGTCATGAAGGACTGCAAGATTTATTAAATAAAAGTCAGAGAAGGCAACAGCAGCATTGGAAAAGAAAGAGAATATATAGGTTTAGGGACAAAATATATGAGAAGATTGGATGCTATTATTTGTAATGTCATAGTAGTTGTCACTGGTAAAAAGCTGAATCAGGCCATACCCACATTGTTATGCATCATAATTTGGGGGTCAGGGAAGGCAGGGATACAGTAATAGCTGCTTTTGGAGCAGAGGTTTTGAAAGAGAATGGCCAGAGACTAAACAGTGAGGTAAAATGTCTGCTAGTATAGCATTTGAACATGATGGACACATTGCAAACACCCCTGTGTTAGAAAGGACAACAAAATATTTTTGATGCACTGCTGGGCATTAAGCACAAGTAATTGCATAGGGCTTTCCTTTAAATGTGGGACACCTGGAATATGAATATTTCAAGAAGTACAATGGGGCTGGGCCCAAGTAACTGATGGGGAAGGTTAATGAGAATATGTCCATTATTGAGCTCTCATTCCATGACACAGGGAAAGACATTGGGTTACTTTCTTTGTGGGGAGAATGTGGTTGGCTTGGGTAGCCATTAATGATTATGAAGGGCCATATGAATTGGTAAGATTTGGGGGAATGCAGCTACTACTCAAGAGTTACCCCAAGATGGCAGCCACCCATGTTCTAGTGCATGTTCCCTAGTACAGTTTCATCATACAAGATTTCTCATTATTGGAAGCACACACAGAACTCTCAAGACCATATAAGATAAAGAACACATAGTATATGAATTGTTAAATACAGGAGTAAAGACAGGTAAAGTCATGGGCCCATTCAGAAAGCCACTTCTCAAAGCATTTAAAGTGACCTTCATGCATTTAGTTTTAAAAAGGTCACCAATGAATTACCAGCTTATACATTTATCGTACACAAAAGGGCAGCTCATTAGTGAAAGGTACTATACAAAGATTACGTAAGTACAGTGTGTTTAGATTATAGGTTCTTTGGATCATAGGTTAGTTATAAATGATTGATCTGGTGGACCATTTGTAGACTAGGCACACAATCCCAAATTGCAGGTACACATAAACATAACTTAATATCCAGTTTCAATCTTATCAAAGAAGGCTTTGAAGCTAGATCACAAGTAATCTTTGAATTAATACTCTATACCTAGTTTCTACTCATTTTCATGAGGGCTTGAGTGGCGAGACTCAGGGTATATTTATAATTGTTTAGTAAACCTAGTGTGTCTAATATATTATAAGAAGCACTCACCATATAATAGACTAGCCTTATCTATAACAGCAGTGACTGGACTGCACAAGCACCCTCTTGATGTGTGTACATACTCAGTATTATATAAATATATATACTCATACCACAAAACAATACCTAAAACAGCTTGGATTTGACAAATCAGAAAGGTGTTCAGGGAAAAATGGGAAAACACCCCATTAAAACCAACATAATT
This sequence comes from Protopterus annectens, assembly GCF_019279795.1. NCBI lineage: Eukaryota > Metazoa > Chordata > Ceratodontiformes > Protopteridae > Protopterus > Protopterus annectens. Next base: position 841,703,485 of record NC_056735.1, read on the forward strand.
TAAACCTTCTTGTTCAAATTTCATAGTAGCAAAATTCTGAACACAGCCAGCTCAACTGATATATGTATGAGTGTGTTCATGTTATTTTATTGCACATTTTGAATGGTGAGTGACAAAGCATTGACATCCAAACTGTGAAAAAGAAAAAAAAAACTGCTAATTATGCATGCTAACTCTAAGATCACACTGCAGAATCAAAAAAGGGCCAGTTCCCCCATCTCTGCTGTACTGTGATCACACACTGTTAACACTATATGTCAACATTTCTGACATCAATGTTTTGGTTTCAGTGTTCTATCATAAATCACTATCTCTTTGCATTCATATGCATGTGAGTCCCATAAAAACCCTGGAAATTACCATGTTCTATGCACATTTTCAACTTAGAAACTAGATTAAGGTCTACTTTCCTTGTTATATAACACATTACACACACACACACACACACACACACACATACACACACACACACATATATATATATATATATATATATATATATATATATATATATATATATGTATATAGATATCTTTCTCTTTCTATGATAGAGATATAGGTAGAAATAGGAAGTTAGGAAATAAACATGTTCCACACATGCTGACAAGCTAGCAGCCAGATTAAAGTCTAATTTCCTGGTTATATAAGCATAACACTTTATGCATACATACATATATTCTGGTAATAAAGAAATAAGAAAATGCAACACTTAAAAATCACAAAACAAATTTAATAAGATTTGCATCATCTAAAGTATTTGTCAAAATCCAGGATACTTGAAAATCTCCAGTTGCCTTAATGTTCTCCTTATAAGTAGTAGTGTTTCTGATTTTTTGATCACAGCTGATATTACATCTCTTTATACTGTGATGCAAAATGTTGAAGGCCTTGAAATTGTGAACAAAGGAATGTATTTGTCTAGTATTTTTTTCTGTTAAATAAGTTAGGTTGTTCACTGAAATGTCAGATTTTATCATTTTTTTAATTAAATAATCATTTGTATAAACAAATGAATTGAGTAATGATGGGAGTGGTCATGGCTCCCAGCTATACTAATTTATTTATGAAGGACTGGCAAAAGAAATTTGTATACAAATCAAGATTTTTGAAGTTTATAGCTTTTTACAAATAAAATGTCAAAAATGTATAAAAAGGAAGTCCAAAGCAATACCTATCTGCATTACTAAAACATTAGACTTCTCCAGTGGTTCTTGCATTAAGTACTGTGTATTCTATATCATATAGCTAGATAGATAGGGTGGTCTAATCTCAAAGCATTTAACGTGTGTGTGTGTGTGTGTGTGTGTGTGTGTGTGTGTGTGTGTGTGTGTGTGTGTGTGTGTGTGTGTGTGTGTGTGTGTGTGTGTGTGTGTGTGTGTGTGTGTGTGTGTGGAGTGTAAACATTGGCTACTCACTCTAATCTGGGGCTATTGTCTGAGTTGTGTAAATAACTATTTCTGTCCGGAATACAGTAGTAGTTTGGAGTTAATTTTATTCTGCAGAGTGAATCCACACCAATGTCAGACTCTTTTCCCAACATCATCTTTCCTAGGGATTGGGATTTGGTATAATGGTTAAGATGTATGCCTCGCAAACACAAGGTATAGGGGTTGATTTTCACCTTTGAGAGGTAAATTGGCTAGCCTTAAAATGGTGCACAAATGCAGCTAGCATAGTACTTGCCTATGAACCTATTCATTATAAAAATCTCAAAAGCAATATATAAAAGGATCAATTCATCAGGTCAAATGAAAGTGTAATGTTAAAACAGCATATTCAAAAAGTTTGGTGGATGAATTATGCATTGATGTAAAGAACAAAAGAGATGTTAGATACAAATCAGTTAGACAACCTAAAAACTCTACTACTTCTTATAAGGAGAATATTAGGGAAACTGGGGATTTTTCAATATCCTGTATTTTGACAAATTATTTAAACCATGCAAACCTTATTAAATTCATTTTGTGTTTTTTTAATTTGTCAAATCTTATTATTTATTTACTTTTTGTCACTTTTTGCAACTTTAGGAGTTTGTTAGATTGTTTTTTTAGTATTTATTCTGGTAATAAAGCTTTACAGGATTTTGTACAGGCTTTTGATTTTTTTAGCTTCAGATGAAACATGTTTTTGATGAAGTACTTAAAGTTTTCCTCACTGTACCATCTTTCTTCATATTTTGTTAACATGGAAAGTTTTCCTCACTGTACCATCTTTCTTCATATTTTGTTAACATGGTTTCATGCTATTGAGTTGTATGTCACTGTGCAAGTGGTCAGGTGTATATGAATCTTTGTCAGATACAAAATGGCAATTAATGTTTGTTTACCACTATAATCACAAATCTCATTTTACAGCAGTCACAGTTAGTAGGGAAGCCATATCAAAATATAGTACAGTCTGTGCACTTAGTTCAGCCTTACCCAAAGTCAATGCCTTCCCTAAAATGTCCCTTATAGCTCATCTGCCAAATTATACCAGTGTGTTTTTTGCTCCTAGAATGCAGAGTTGAGAAACCAGAGAACTGCATACCAGGCAATGGAATAGGACTGGAGATCTGTATGTTAAACCATTCATGAAACATGCTCAGTGATTCTCACATAATACCCAGCACCACTTTCACAAGGCATACTATAGCATGTTAAAATGCATACTGTACAGCTATGATTTTCTTAGTTATATAAACTGACATTTATATGTTGATTGCCTTTTAGCCGTAATAGCTATCTCTCTATCTACCTATATATATGTGTGTGTGTGTGTGTGTGTGTGTGTGTGTGTGTGTGTGTGTGTGTGTATATATATATATATATATATATATATATATATATATTTAAATGTATATATGTATATGGTTGTAGTGCTCTGCAAGTGGATGAAACACTGATGTGAAAATAACAAAAGAAAGAATGTCGACAGCTACTTCACATGCTCTGAGGATTAAGCTTGGAGCAGACAAAACCAAAGGTAGATGTTTCTGCAGGCAGGGTAAGCTTCCCTGCACTCACCAATTGTGGCCTGTACCCACCACACACCTACTGATAATTTATATATATATATATATATATATATATATATATATATATATATATATGTATATATACTAATTCCAAGTTTGCAGAATCTCCAAAGAAAGGGCAGATTCCTCTACCCAGAGATTGTCTATCTCACATAGGTTCATAGGTGTGTACTAGGCTAATGGCCCTGGAGCCTATTAAGCCTAGCCCAAAAAGATTCCCTGGCATCATGCCACCCAAAGTTGGCTCCCAGTGCCCCTGTTAAGCAAGGCCACTGAAGTGATCCCCAGGGTTAACTTCCTATTGCCCATCCACTCATCAAGATTTCTCTTAAAGAGAGCCAGTGAAGTGTTCTGCTTGATGTGAATGGGAAGTTTGTTCCAGACTATGGGAAGTCTCTGGGTTAGGAACCTGTCCATCCAGAATGTTCTGTTTATTGTGGTAATGAGGTTTAGGTCCCTGGAGCATGTGGCATGGAAGGATTGGGATTTCTTTAGGTGTAGCATATCTAGCAGCTCTGGGTCAGACATGGCTTTGTAGGTCAAGCAGAGATCACCTCTAAGTAGGTGGCAAGAGACAGAGTATACAGTTCAAAGAATTGGAGTTTTTTTGAGTCTGTCCATATAGGGCATGAGTATAAGTATAAGGCCTAAGATCCTCTAAGTGAGGTATTTTTGTGGCCTTTCCAGTTGTTGTAGGTGTCTAGTGAGGTACATACCAAATGGGGCGTTGTATTCTTTAATAGGTCTAATGAGGGACAAGTAGAGATGGATTATGACCTCTTTCTTCCTGGATGAGAAACCTTTTTAAATTAGATGTGCCACATAGAAGGACTTTCTGACTACAGTGGCAATGTCATTATCAAAGTAGAGGTTGCTGTCAACCTGTTTCCTCAGGTCTCTTATCATACCTTCAGTGTTAAGTGGACTACCACCTATGTGGTAGTTTAATGGCACCAAATTTTTCCCAAAGGGAATGACAGTGCACTTTTTGGCATTGAGTTTACATCCATGGTTCTGACACCAGTCATTGGTGTCATTGAGGCCTTTTTGTAGAATGTCTACATCAGTTGGAGAATCAATAATGGCTCCCAGTTTGCAATTATCTGCGAACTTGGTCAGCCAGAGTCCCTTTGTGTTGCCTTGAACTTCAGAGATTTAGATGCCAAACAGTGGAGGACCTAGGCCCAATCCCTGTGGGACATCACTTGTAACTGTTTGGTAGTCAGATTTGGAGTCCACTACTTTCACATTGTGGGTTCTGTCAGTGAGCCATAGGGGTTTATGCCTAGTTTAGTGAGTCTATCTATGATCCCTGAGTGAGGGACGGTGTCAAAGGCCATGGCAAGATCTAGGTAGGCTGTGTGAACTACCTTGCCCACATCCACAGCTCTGGTGACAGACTCAAAGAAGTCTATCAGGTTGAGCAGGCATGATCTACCTTTCACAAACCCGAACTGCATGGGGTCCAGAGTTTGTAGATTCTCTATGTCCTTATTTATAAGGTCCATGATGATGCGCTCCATAGCCTTACATATCAGACTCATCAGACTAATGGGGCGGTAGTTCCCAGAGTCTGTAGTCCCTCCCCCTTTGTGGAGTGGGATGACTGTAGCAGTGCACCATTCTGTAGGAACAAAGCCTTAAATGAGGCTGTGATTAAATAGGATACTCAGGTGTGGTGCCAGTTCACTTTGTAACTCATGTAGAACACAGCCAGGGATATTATCAGATCCCATGGAAGCTGTATTTTTGGCTTTGGACAGTGCATTTTCCATCTTTGTAGCTGTGATAATAGGGACTTGGCATTGCTCAGGTATTGTGATAGGCCCTTAGGGGGGTAAAGTTCGAACTGAACCTGTTAATATGTTGGCAATATCATTTGATTCTGTATATATATTGCCATTGTGCTGTAACTTAGAGCAAATCTGAGTATTGCCATGTAAATTCTTGATATAACTATAGAATGCCTTGTGGTTGTCTTTAGAATCTGCAGCAATTCTGTTTTCGTAGTTAGCTTAAGAGGATTTGATGATGGATCTTGGTTTTTTGCTGAAGTGAACAAGGGGGGTTTTCCAGTCTTGAGAATTCACCCTTTTCTCCAACAGTTTTTTTCCTTCTGTTGTAGAGTTTGTTTATGGTGAGGGACCACCATATTGGCTTCCTTTTTTTTGGAGGAGAGCATCTTGGTTCTGTTTGGTATGGCCCGTTCCATGCACTTGTGTATGTGCTCATACAGCACTGGTGTATGATTCAGCAGTCATGCACTTATTTTCTATTTGCATGGGTGTCATGAAGTTAGCCACCTCTGATTTTAGAAGCCCAAAACTGGCTTTGGAGAAGTTTTTTTATGGTGATTTCATTAGGGGGGTGAGGGTAGGATGTGGATATCCATGGTGATTAGCTTGTGGTCAGATCTAACCACGGAGGAGTTGATTACTAGTGTAGAACAACAATCGCCCATGTTAGTAATGACCAGGTCAAGGATGTTTCTACCCCTGGTGGGGGTAAGAATGAGTTGGTCCAGGGCATTGGAATTAATGAATTACAGAAAACGTTGGGCAAGTGTGTTGGTACATGAGTAATTTTCCCAGTTAGTGGAGGAGTAGTTAAAATTCTCCCAGTATAAGGCTATTGGGTTGTACCCTAATATTTTCCAGTGTGTTTAGGAATGTGGATTGGGAGTCTTGGGACATGGCTACAACCTGGATTTCAATTTTACCCAGTGTTAGTTGTACCTGAAGTATCTCTGATGTGTTATGTTGGTCTACTAATCTAGAGTTGTGCATAACCTTTATGAATATGGAGATACCACTGCCTTTAGTGCTTCGGTACAGATTTAGGGGCCGAAAGGAGTGGTATGAATTATAGCCTGGTAGTGCTGGGGTGCTCTCTGGAACCTTGAACTAGGTCTCGGTTACTGCACAGATGTCGATGTTCTCCATTTTAAGGAGTGCTTCAAGCAAGTGCATTTTGAGATTTAGACTTCTAGCACTGAGTAGCATAACCCTCAGATTTCATTTGCTTGTAGCTATTATGGTGGTCATTTTGTCTTCGGGACATTGCCTAAAAAAGGAACTATAGGGATGGCAAGAGCCTTGGCCAGTATCCAGAATCCCTGGGGTGACAGGTGCAGGTCATTTCTGGTGAAGCATCGAGGTCTGTCGATCATGGCATCCCAGGTAGACAAATACTGGATCCCCTTAGAATGACACCAGAGACTTAGCCAATTGTTGAAGTCAATCATTTTCTGCTTGTACTGTGGTATCATTCCGGGTGACGGTAGGATGCCACTCAGAGCTAAGGTCATACCTGCTTAGGCTACAAGATCCAAGAGCTCCTCTAGGTCTCTTTTCATGTAGTCCAGGGAGGTACACCTCAGGTCATTCACACCAACATGGACAATGACAGAGTCATATTTCTACCTGTTGTGGAGTGACCTAAGTCCATACGTTATGTGGCAGATACTGGCACCTGACAGGCAGCTGACCGTAACTTTCTCCTTATTCAGCCTAGTGATTGGGACATCAGTCTGCCTTACTATTGAGTCTCCTATAACTAGTGTATTGGGTAAGTTGTTTTGCCTTATGGGCTTTGGTTGAGTGGCACATTGTTTATGTGAGCTATGTGTCTCATGGTTTGTGCTGAGATGTGGTGGCTGCTTGCATTTCTGCCTTGAAGGTCTCTGTTGTTTGGGCAGACTTTTATTGACAGCCTCTGCGAAAGTAGGTGTGTGTTGTGTTACTATGTGAGGTTTGTAGTGGTGAAAGTTCTGGAGGGCTATGTGTTGAATGTGGTGTGGTGCAGGTGTTAACATTCTCCTCTTGACTGGCTAATCCAGTCTTGGCTGGAGAATGCTTAGCTTCCAGTTCGGCTATATATATGTATCTCTCAAAAGTCATAGTGTTGGGAGGTAAGAGGAGAGGGTTGTCTGTGTACATGTGGCAGTTGCTACATTGTCTCATGATGTCCAAGTTCACCAGGTTGACAGAAGAGAGTACAGGGAATTGACCTTTAGACATGCCTGGATATGAGCTCAATATATAAAGTACTGAAGCCTTTTACAGGAAAAATGTCACTCAAAGTATCTGGGTCTGTACAGAGCACTGCCAAACTCTTGAGGAGAAACTAATATGTAGACCCTGAAAATTTAAGGATGAAGTATTTTGGGAGATATTCTAAAGTTAGGAAGAAGTCAAGCAGTACTTACTGAAAATATAGAATTAGCTTGTCAAGAATGATGTAAAGAGGGGAGTTGCATGAATGGCTACTGCCTGGCTGCTCCTAATGCTGGTTTCAGCACAGCTTCACTCTGTTGGAATACAATACTCCTTTGCTTCTTCTCTCACCAGAAGCAAAATGTTAGCACCAATCCCAAGAAGAGAAGCAGGCCACGGCCTGTTTGCTGATCCACAGTCTTGTTCCAGATGTTGCAAGGGTCTGCAGACTTGTAGCCTTTTTCTGGTAGATGCCTCAAATAGCAACCAGACCAATCAGGTATGTTAAGCACAGACACTCACTCTACAACCAGAAAGAGTCAGGAATCAATGCACTCTGCTCCTACTCTCACCAGGATCAGAATATAAGCACAGATTCTAAGCTATCACCTATAAAGCAGTTATTAAGCTTTCTGGTGATTAGCAGTCTCCAGGAAATAATGCAACTGCACTCCTTCTCTCACCAGGAGAAAACAGAAGCACTAATCCCAAGATGACTACTGAGAGGCAGAATGTGGGCTCTCCACTAACTGCTGGTCTTGCAATAGATGCTTAAAGGTAAGATGAAAAAATGGTTTATCCTAAACACTGCAGTGTGCACTAGAGCAGTTAGATGTGAAAGTAGGTAACTTAAGTTTTACCTGTCTAAAAAGTTAAGTTTTAGTGGAGAGTCTATTTTTAAAACAGCAAGATAGATTGAAAGGGGGTGGTCCTTTTTTTTATTCTGGTACTATGGAATACAGTAGGATGGCCAATAAATTTAAATAGTTGAAGGGGAGTGATTTCACAACATGATAAGTGTGTGCTTACTCACACCAACCAGAAAAAGCAAAAAGGAAATGAGATATATGGTCAGATTAACATAAGGGGCAGGCAACTAGAAAGACAGTTGTGTTTAAGAACACAGCAGTAACCTGGTGGGAGGGTGTGAAAAATTTCTATCTGACTCACAAGAGTTTCTGTCAGTTGAATGATGCTGACCAAACAGATGTCGACATTCAAGCATTTCACTCAAATTACATAACTCATATAACTGTGTATGTATGTATGTATATATATGTATATATATAAACACACACACACACACACATACATACATACATAGTTATATGGGTTATATATATTATATATATACACGCACACACACACACACACACATATATATATATATATATATATATATATATATATATATATGTATATTTATATATATATATATATATATATATATATATAGATAGATATGGTTCCCCTTCTTAAAATCAAATGGCCACAATCTGAAAATGCATATGGTTGAGACCATATGCTCGAAATTGTAGAAGCTTGACTGTGTGAATGGGGAATGGCATACAGCACAGAATGGGAGATTTCCCTTTCTGCACTGTAGTGTGATCTCGGAGTTGGAATAAATAAGTAGTGGGGCATGTGGGGGTGCAGGGGAGATTGCCCCCCTGCAGAAACACTTTTTTTTGTTACTTTTTTTTTTGTTCCCTTTCACGAAGTTGAGCTTCCAAAATTCGAGCATATGGCGTCGGCCATATGCATTTCGAGTTTCAGAACGTTCGACTTTGTGAAGGGGAACCATATATATATATATATATATATATATATATATATATATATATATATATATATATATATATATAGATAGACATAGATAGATATATATATATTATTTTCATGAAACGTTTGTGCAAGTATTGACTGTGTCATTGAATAACAGCCTTGACAGCTTCTTGATGTATCCTCTGTTCCTGCCAAAAATATGTTACGTTAGCAAAACATGAACTCTAACTGCTTAGTGTCTACAGTTAAAACTTGCTGTGTGTTTATTTGTGACCTTTGTGGAGATGAAACTTAGCCAAAGTGGATTGGATAAGTATCTTTTTTTCTTACTCTGATTGAGTTTTAGGAATACTCAATATTGTATGAGTCCATCATCTGTTAATTACTTTATCTCAGAGTTCATGTGTGCACCATTGAGGTTCTAGCTGATAACAACCATATGAGACATTCATAGAGCAAAAACACTTCAAAATTCTAAGTAGTAAAGCATCAAATACACATGTTAAACATCAAGTTGGTAGTTAAAATAAAGCATTCATGCATGCATACATTAAACTAAAAGTTTGGACATTTCACAAGTAGGACTGTTTAAGCACCTCAGGCTTGTGATCAGTCATCTCCCGAAACTGAGTAGAATTCTATATTTGGGTAAGTTTTTACATGTCAGCAGCAATTGCAGTTATACTGTGACTCTGTAAAGGATGAAGTAGGTTATTATAGAATGGATGGATGGATGGATGGATGGATGGATGGATGGATGGATGGATGCATGGAAACATTACAGTACCACCAAATGCAAATAGGCTGATTGAAAAGGACACTATAAGAAGATAATTGATTACTTCAGAAGAAATGTTGCACAAACTTGCATGGCACATTCTATTACAGAACTCCATAGCAAACAGAGGAGGTTGTGATGGTTAGTAAATAACCTGCAGTTGCTCTTTACATCAGTTGAATGTAGTGAATAAGAGCAAAAAAGTTAAACATTTTAAACAATAATGTTTTCCTTGTCAGAGGACTAAAGCAAACATGTTGTCATCTGTTGACATTCATAACAATATTTCAAAACTTAACAATTCTTGTCATTCTAGAAAACATTTGAATTTGTCGAGGGCAGTCATATTGTGAAACAGAGGGAAATCATTGCAGAAAAACAGAATGCTAATGAAAAAACAGACATTTTAGGATTAAAGACATTGATGTTTTATTTGCAATACCAGAGCAAACTTAACACTTTACAAATTTTGTTTCGGGTGTATTTCAAAAGTTAGTGTTCCGTGACATAACAAGATTCATTCAGTACACTTGTTAATCTCATAGAAGACTATTACTCTGACCTTGAATGGTGTTTCAGCAATCTCTGAAAAGTGTAATAATGTTGCAGCAATGCTGTAAAGAAATCTATTCCACATCTGATTGAGCAGCATTGTATAGCTCACTGAGAAGACCTTTGGACTGTTGTAGCCTGAAAGCAGGCTTTTCTGTAATGAAGGACATGATATTTTACCAAAGAACATTTACACATCTTTAATGGCAATACTGTAAAAAGTAAAGTTTAAAGAACAAACCGACTCGCAACTTTTCCCAGCTTTCTGAGTGCTTACTCCTAAACAGTGTACAGTTTAAATTGGGAAAGTCAAATGAATAATCAATACAATACATAAAGGAAGAATGAAATTATATACTGCGCTAGTATTTTCCAAATGTCATAATTTACTAGATAAATGAACAGTTGTGTTATAATTATACGTTAATTTGTGAATGTCCAGCACTGCATGTTGACATCATGACAGACATCACAAATTATTATGCTGTTGTTTTTAGACTAATCAGTGATATTTGTGGTAGATAAAATAATCTTGTAGTTCAAGCACTTGCCAAGAAATGCTGCACTATCTTAAAGTACTGTGTTTATAAAAGTTCAAATGTGGAATAATCCTGTTCGCAAATATACTTACTATACACACTAATAATGTAATTTTCACTTGCATTTAACATTATGAATGGTGATCTGGAAGAAGTAAACAAACCATGCTATTTTGTGGAGTTTTATCACTCTGCAGAAGCAATAATAGTTGTTTCACCTACATTGTTTGAAAGGGAATATTCACTTTAATGATAGGATAAGACCAGGCCAGAGGCTATTAACGCAGATTGTAAAACTAGGCCTGTGGCTAATAGACATGTTAAATCTGTAGCTATATTTGGAGTTATTGAGTAGGTATTGGCAATGCAGAGAATGGATTTTTCCAATATTTTTCTAACAGAATACAGAGCTTTAGTATTACTCAGTTTTCAGAGATGAAACATTTTCATTGTGGAATACAAGAGATAGCAGCAGTATAATTTAAATGCAGTAGGTTGTTACATAAGTTGGAATAAGCATCCTTTCATTAAACAAAACAAACAGTACAGCTACCTGTAGTACAGGATTGACAAGAAGATATAGACTAGTACAAGGAGGTGATCTGATGAGAGATTTACAGACATGCTGTATGCTGCACAGTTTGTTGTGCTAAGTTTCAAGCATTCTGCAGTGACTGTGAACATTAGCTTAGTGTAAGGAAGAGACAACTACTAAGAAAGTTTAGTGTGTTATAGTTACCATGTCACTATTATCTTCCATTCACCATCATTCAAGACCACAAGGGGATAAGCTAAAGTCATGGTCACCAGATAGTATAATCAGCACCCACTGTCCAGCTCATCATCCTCCCTTGTATAAGAAGTTGTTCCCAAGTCACTCATAGGGGCAGGTCAACCAGCTAGTTAAAGCCCTGGTCACTGGATTCTGCAAACAGTACCCCAGCAGCCACCTCAAGCCTCCATCCTGGAAGAAGCTGTTCCTCAGAATTGTAAAGGTGCTATCAGCCTTAAACAATGATATCTATGTGGAAAGAATGATAGCTAACTGGTTGGAAGATGGAACACACTTTGTCCATGTAGCAGGCACCTCACCTTTTCTGTGCAACATTTATTTCTCTGACCTCAAAACTGAAAAAACATGACTTCTGGTTGACCACATTTTCTGATGATTGCATAAGGGGTATAATTGTTAAAAACCTCTGAAGATGTTTGCAAACTTCAGAAAGAGCTCACACTAGTAAATACCTAGAATATGGATAATGGTTTGAAACTGAACACCAAAAATTGAATATTGTTTCTTTCAGAAGGCAAAAATTTATTATAGATTACAACAGGTTACAGTACTGCCAACACCCCACCATCAAGCAAAAAAGTAGTTAGAGACCTGAGCACATATAGAGTTTCCTCACCTTTAATCACCTTATGCCAACTATAGTCAAGAAATTCTTCCGTATATCACAAATAATTACCAAGGATAATTCATCCAGTCCCATGAATGTGGCCATTCTCCTATATTCAGATTTGTTTAGACCCATTATGGAAATTAATGTACCCTTTGGTATGTACCACACTAGACATATTTCCTGAATAGCTTCATTAAACAGCTCAAAAAAACTCAACAAACTTAAGTTGTTGCTGACAAACATGACCTCTACTGTTAAGAACATTAGTTACAAAGAGATACGGAAGCCTTGCTCCTGTACTCTGTGCTCATTAGACTACTGAAAAAGGAATTGACCTCCTTTTTCTCAATAAGGCAAATTGTATAGCCAACACTTGATCCAGAGATTGTAACCCTCATCAGCAATTAAATAAAATGTTTTGGTGCGATAGATTCATCATCCAATCTCTCCTCCTGTTCTGGAATGGACTTCCTCTGCAAGTTATACAAATTAACTCATCATTTTCCTTCAGGCATATCTGGATGACTGAATAGGTATGCTCAAATTTACACCAGGACATAATGGGATCACTTTCTTTGAGAAAGGATATAAAGCCTGAGGGTGAGTATTTGGCAAGGTGGTCCTAAAACTGCTTAGCTTTGTAGATTCTATGATCTTATGTTTTTCTGCATCTATGAGGTGGGTATATATTGTGTCCTTAAAGAAGAGATTTTGAAGTTGCCCACTAATCACTGGGTTAGGAATTCTGATACGTATCTTCATATTGTAACCCTCTATAACTTGCAAAGTAAGTTCCACAATTTTTGTCATTGTTCTACTCTTTTAAATTTGCATAACTTGGATTGTAATATTCATATGATTGTCACTGTTTGTATTAATCTCCTGGGCAGGGTTAAAAATGAATCTAAATCGATCAGTATTCCACCTTGGTCAACAAAGTGAAACAGATAAATAAATTGATAAGCAAGATAAAATAAAACAAAACAAATGAATAAATATTTGTTCCTAAATATATTGATCTTTGCACATAAAGTTTCATCTTTGTCATACGTGTATTTTATTAAATGCTTGTATTATCTTTCCTGGGATGATTTTGAAAATGTTTCATTAGGATCAGTACTATGCCTTAGTTAACAAATGAAAATAAAATAAATAAAATTAAATTACATAAAACCCTATAGCAGTTTCTGCCATAAACCTATCATTACATTTATCTATACACTTTTTTTTTTTTATCTGTATGACTTCTGTGTTGTCATTATTTTTCCCCTGGACTCCAATGAGAATGGAACTTCACAAAAGGAAATTCCTGGCTGATAAATATAATAAATAAGTGACTCAATAAATAAATAAATGATTAAAGGATTATAGTAGCTTTGTGCTGATTGTCGTCATTGACTGGGGATGTGACAGTTGATCAAGTTTATCACAGAAGAGCCATAACAAAGCAAAACAAAAAATACAAAAAATAGGCAAAATTGTGTTGAAGAAACCTATTTACCAAGATTTGATAACATTTTAAGGAAAACAGTATTTTCCATTGAAAATAGCATTTAGTCATCTGATGCAAGAGATTCATAATCAGTTATTTTATTTTATTTTGTTATCACTGAACAATTGTCCTACTCCTATACATGATTAAATTGTACATGGTCTATGTGAAAGCTGAAGACTATGTTACTGCTCATTAATCTTTGTGGACAGGCAAAGCCACAAGGTCATGTTGTAAATGTATAGATTTTGTTTAGAATCAGATTATAGTTTGTAGAGCAGCCTCAGGTTAGGTGATTTACCCAGAGTCACAAAGTAAGAAAATGGAAGTTGAGGAATTCAAGTCCTGAACTATAGAAAGTAGTTTAGGAACAATTCATAGCCTTAACTCTCTTTGTTGACTGCCAGTTGACATTACAACATGTTTGTAAGCTTTACCTGACTGCATCCAGTTTTCATTTTTCATTGCATTGCAAATATGTTATATATATATATATATATATATATATATATATATATATATATATATATATACATATATATATATATATATATGCTAATAAAAATTATTCTTATTGCATATGACAAAATATTGTTCATAATTACGCTTAAAGAAATGAGTTCATATGTTTTGTACAGTTCTATGGGTTATTTCTTTCCAGATAGCTGTCTTGCTAGGACTCTTCCACAGTAAAAGTGTCCTGGGTAAGCTGTATATATCTGTAAATGATAACCTTCTTATGACTTGGATGATAGGAAGTTTAGAAGAAACTGCCTTTCTTTTCCACTATAGTCTGTGAGTTTAATCTTAAAACATGATCTGCTTGGTATGTGCTATGGTTACAATGATCACAATTGTTTGAGCTGGATATAATAGTTGAGATATGATTGCATTCTGAATAATTTCCATTTCATAAGAAAATATATTCTTTGCATTCTCATTTTATAGTTAACTTTTTATTTTTGCTCTCATATTTGATTTATTTAACTTTTTTAAATTGCTAAGATATATTGTCTTATGTATGAAGCAGGGAGTGAAGTGAATTAGAGAATTAAGCTGCACATGACAAAAGAGCTCAGACCAGACATGTCCTATTTTTATTTGCTACTGCTTAATGGATCTTTGAAGTTCAGTTGTAAGCACTAATTTGGAATATTTTGTGTATGTAAATTTTGTAGCATGATAAAGTCTAAGTGCTAATTAATAGGTGCTTCCTGGTTGATAAAGTAAATTACAAGATCATCAGAAGACCTACAACAGTTATATTCATGGCCTCAAACAGATGCCCTAAGCTGACCGTCTCAAAAAACTCCTGCTTTACTCTGTCGCATATCGCCTACTCAGAGGTGATCTCTGCCTAACATACAAAACTATGTCAAACCCAGAGCTGTTGGACATACTCCACTTAAAAAATCCCAATCCCTCCGAGCTACATGCTCTAGGGACCTAAACCTTGTCACCACAATAAACAGAACATGCCAGAGGGATAGATTCTTGTCCCAGAGACTTCCCATACTCTGGAATAAACTACCTATTTATATTAAAAAAAGCTTCTCATTAGCACTCTTCAAGAAAAATCTTGATGATTGGATGGGAAATAGGAAATTCACCCCAGGGATCACCTCTGTGGCTCTGCTCGACAGTGGCACAGGAAAATAATTTTCTTGGGTGGCAAAAGCCAGGTAACCTTTTTGGCTGGGCTTGTATAGGCCTCAGGGCTGATAGCCTAGTACCTACCTATGAAGCTATGAACCTATGACTTCTGAAATAAATGTTCTGTTCTAGCAAAGCATACTGCTTTAGTTTCTACAAGTTGCATTAAGTACAGTGCAGGAGGTTTAGAAAGGGGGAGTAAATACTGCTTGCTGCTTCTAGTAATTCTTTAATGAGTTCAAATGAAGTCTTTCCTTGAACGTAGCTTTAGTGTTAATAATACAGTTCACTACAGATGCACTAGAACCAAAACACAGTACTCTGTTTTGGGTACAGACCAAACAATAGCCTTTTAGCATCGACATTATGCAAGGTCTACTACAGGTCATCTCAAACTAATAGCTGACAATATACCTGCTTTCTGCCACTTGCTTGAAAACAAAGTACTTGAATTCCCAGAAGCCATAAACCTAAAACCCCAATCTCTCACCTGAAACCTAAATTTCCAGATCACTCTCAAACCCTAAATCTCCCGTCCTATTTCCTAAACCTAAATACTCCTTCCCACTCCTTAAACCCTAAACTTTTCAAACGTTTATCCCCCTTACAACCTCCCTAAACTTTTATACCCCTTACACTATCACTTGTCATATTTATCTCTACGTATCTAACACCTGACCCTCAATCATGTGTCATTTGCTATCGGCCACTTTGTTCTTACTAACCACCTCAATACTCACTGCTAAGTAGTCTGGCCCTCTTGTAGAGTTCTTTAATATGTTCTATTATTGTTCACCATTTAAAATTTTATTTATACTTCTTACTGTACATATTTTATTTTATTATTACTGTGAATGTATTGTAAAATTTGAATTGTGAATTTCTGTATTAGAAAAGTATACCTTGGAGCTTTTCTCCCTGGGCCTCTGTTGAAAAAGGGCTCATACTCGGATGGACTAACCCGGTCAATAAATGTCAAATAAATAAAATAAATAAACCTAAAAACCCCTTCCCACTGCCTAAGCCTAAAAATGACTTCCCACTTCCTAAACCTAAAAACCCCTTCCCACCGTCTAACACAAAAACTCCCACTCACTCCATAAGCTGAAAATCCCTTTCCTGCTCTCTCACCGCATCTGCTTACTTGGACTGATATTTAAGTTTGCACGTGAGCAGCAGTGTACGTGAACTGGACTCAAGTGTGCAGTGTTTCCCATTATGCATTTAACTTCTTTTCTACTCCAGTGTTGTATTTGGGGTTGACTAACAGATTGAGTCCACTAAGGCAAGATGCAACATATTTAAATTAAAAAGGTACTTTCTTCATTACAGAGTCTATAACAGGAAACAAAATAAAAGCTGTAGACCTCCAGCTTATCTTGCAAGATAGTAACGAGGACAAATTCTAAAAGGGTAACTAAAAGCCATATTTAAAACAAAATTAAGCATTTGTATAGGAGTTAAATTCTTTTCTTAGAGGCAGTTGTTCTTCCTTTTTTTTCTAGGTATAATTTCCATAATGTAAGGCCTCTGTGAACTGCAAAGAAGCCTCCTACAGTAGACATTTTTTTATTATACAGGTAACCCATGTGACAGAGTGCATCTCTTCTTTGAGTTTGTTTAGATTTGAATTCTGTCTAGAATCACAGTACAACAGTAAAACTCTTTCTAAGTCACACACTCATTGATGTTGTGATGCACACCATACCTCTCAAATATCCAGATTTTCACAGAATGTCCAGATTTTTGGTACATGTTTTGCATCTGTACCTCATAAAATGTGTGTTTTTCTGGCAAATGACTGGGTTTGAAGTAGCTAAATAATGACATGCAGTTGACTTTCACACTTTGAATCCTTCAGAAAATGTATGTTAAAACAAACCATATTACTCTAGCAACTTTCTAAGTTTATAAGAGCAATATTTAAAATATGCCACTATTTTTGAGCCTTTGTCCCCCCATTTTGTCGGGCTTTGTCCAGTTTTCTTGCACTAAGAGGTTGAGAGGTATGATGCACACAGTGATGGTGGTTAAGTCACTGATGCTACCGATTTCTTGTTTTAAGTTGTTGGAGTGTTTGTTCAGTTGTGTCTCACCTGATGCATTGTTGTTTTGTCACTCTCATTGCTCCTGTAAACTAAAACAAATCAAAAACTCATGGTCTCTCACAATCTCAGTCTAACAGTCTGTCCCTGCAGCAAAAGGTTAAACAAAACAGGCATTGCTTTTTTCTATCCCCTGTTGTGTTTTTTACATAATATATTTTTACACAGTGTGCCTCTATTTTTTTTTTAAATCTACAACACTTAAAAGCGTTAAGTGTGGGGAAAGATAATGACAATATCTCAAACACTGCTGGCAATGCAAGGAATTAAAGCTGTATGTCTCTTCTGCTAAGTTGGTTTGCTGAACTCTTATTCTCTTATTAAAAAAAAAAAAAAAAAATAAATAACAGCTAGCTTTATTCTAAAAAAGAAGCCGATAATTGACTTGACTAGTGTTAGTAACAGCTTGGTATACATTGTAAAGTTGCTTTTCAATGCTAAGTTAGTTAGAAGGGTCTTATCTTATAGCATTTCACAGTTATATTTCTTGGCAGATAGTTTCTAATAGGTTTTACTTGTCTGGAGAATCTTTGCTTCTTTTCTTATTGTTTTGTTTCATCCCACATAATTTCTTTTCTATATATTTGAGGCATTTCCCTTTTCAACTCAACACACCCCTGGTCAAATTCATTTCAGTCAATCTTTCAGTTCTACATTTGATTTGGACTATTTCTCTTTACTTTTAAGTCTATTAATACTCACTCATCATTAACTATTAGGAACCCCCCCATCCTCTAGGCAGTGCTTCTCTCGATTTAACTTCTACTTCAGAATGATAAACTTTGTACTCACCTACCATCCTCAGTAAGACTGAATGCACTTCACCTGCACTTTCCTACAAAATTTGTGTAATCTCATACCTTACCCCATAATTTCTTAAATACGTGCCCACCATTCTCTTTAGTACATAACCTCAAATCCACTCACTCACAAAAGCCACTCACTCACCTTCTCCAGAGATGAATTTAACATTTGCCAACTGCACTTACCTTCTTATACCCTCCAAATATGTAATTCCATGTGTGTATATGGTTTACATAGGCTCAGAGTTGTCCCATTACTTGTATCTAGTTATCACCAGCATTATCTCGATTGTTTATTTCTTCTCAAATTTTTTTACAGAGACTTAGATGACAAAAACACTTCTTTCCCTATAGAAATTTAAATGTCTGATGAATTTCCCTCTTTTCTTTCATTTCTTTTTTTTTTTCCTGTATGGAAATTCACAGCGCTGTAGCTTGGTCATTTGGTGCTTGGCAAGTTCCTCAGAAT
This sequence comes from Protopterus annectens, assembly GCF_019279795.1. NCBI lineage: Eukaryota > Metazoa > Chordata > Ceratodontiformes > Protopteridae > Protopterus > Protopterus annectens. The sequence goes on from NC_056735.1 coordinate 841,722,075, forward strand.
AACATGACCCCACAATCCAAAGTTAGAGAACATCCCCCCCTAAAAAAAAAAAAAAACTTCCCGAAGTGGAAAAATAGCTCAACTGTAGTAAGGAACTTGATACACTTACTAGCACACTAAGATTATATCTATGCTTACAGTTTAATTTACTCCTGTTTCCAACTGCCATTTGAGTTCTAAAGCTTCTAATTTCAATTTCCATGGTTCCCCTCTCAAGTTCAAACACATTGCATCAGCTACCCAGAATTTAAAATAATGTTCCGGGTTCTCACAAACAGCACTTTTTTATTTCTTTTGTTAATGCATGTATGTGCTCATAAATCTGTTCTTTAACTTTCCCTTAAGTGTTCCCTGTATGGGAACCCTGCACGACTGACACTTTGGTACATAAATCACCCTTTTGGAGGTGCAATTATAGTATGCTTTCTTATTCACCCATTCTTTCCTGTTTAAACTCATATTGTCTGCTTCCAAAATGTGTCTACATTGAACAAATGCACCACACTTATAGGTGCCCTTGTTCAGTCCTCTATTATATCCCATTTTTATTCGATTGTTGGAGTCCAACATTTTTTTTTAATTTCTCTCTCTCTTTAATAAACAATTTTTGAGTAATTTCCCAGTATTATGTTCATTTCATCATCTACCCTAAAAACATTCCAGTTCTGGTACAGGATGTTCTTAATTTGTCAGTGCCTCAACAGGTAGCATAGAAACCACAAATTCACCAGTAGGACTAGTAGACACAAGTTTATTTTTCAGGCTAAGCGCTTTCATCAAAGTAAAATTGACTTCCTCAGGGGTAGCATAGAAACTTTTGGTGCAGAAAGACCAGAAAGCTATGAGATCTATTCCTATACCAGGTACTTTGATTCCAGTATCTGATTTAGCTATTCCAGCATGCATCATATATTCAGATTAGAAGTTAAATAAGTGGAGTAACAAAAGACAGCATGTTACTCCACCTAGTTGCATAAGCAATATATATACCTGGGTGTAAATGAAAAGGAAAATATATGTTATAGGTGTAAAAAACTGAGAATAACAAATTAGGGAATGCTCCTTTGTGTGAATTTAGTTTTATAGAGTGTAGGTAAGCATGAGTGTGCAGGAAAATGAATCTTTGAATGAGAAAGTGGTGGTTGTGAAGATGTGCAAGACTAGGTTATAGCAGTTGTTGTGTATGTGCAAGTGTTCATGGGTTAGGGTTAGAGTAAGGGTTAATAAAAGGGAAAGATTCAGGTTTGTGCATGTTTTGGGTTGAGAGTGTTCTGTCTCCTTTTGCCTTGTGCAATCCTACTGTTAGGGGAAGTGATTTTAGTAATGGAATGTGTAGGTTCAGGGTTAGGGTCAGGGCTGTGGATAGGGTTAGGGCTATAGTTAGGAACAGCACATGAGTAAGTTGGTGCTGAGGAGCAAAGCATGCCTTTGATCTAGTAGGCCACCTGCTGCTCATATCTAAGGCTGCTCATCTTGATTTTGTTTGAATCATAATTACCTGTTTGTTTTCTGTCTCTGAGACTACCCAATCAATGTTCTTTATGAATCTTCTATCATCTCTAGATATAAGACATGAATTATGTAGAGCCACAAAGCACTACACTTGGTCCGATACTTTTTTACTTTGTATCAATAACCTCCCTCTCATCTCATGTACCTAAACACAACTTTTTTTTATACTTATAACTCCATCTTATTGAAGAAGTGAAGTGTATCTTAGCAATAAAAATGTGCTTCAAAACCAACCAAATGAACTCTGTGGTTCAATAACAAGAAAGTGATCTTAAATGCATCCAAAACAAAAGCATTGCATTTTACAGAATCTATTAAATAATACCTTAATTAGCTTCACAGACCACTGAACAAATGTAACTTCTCTTGCAGTCATGTACATGCAAGCGTATTCACGTAGACCCATCTATAACTTTTCAACCACATGCAGACACTGTTGTTGCTAAAAGTGTCTCACAGTGTGAACTCTATTATAAATTGATAAGGCATCTTTCACTCATTGTACTACAAGAAAATCCCTGCTTAAGTCCTTTCTTTAATGAATCTTTTTCTCACCTCACTCTGCAATACACAAAATTATTTGATTACAGCAAAAAAAAAACCCCACAAAATAAAATGTGTAAATTCAGTAACATTGAGGATATTCATACTCATCACTGTTCACATATTCATACTCATCACTGTTCACATATTCATACTCATCACTGTTCACATATTCATACATCACTGTTGACATATTCATACTCATCACTGTTCACATATTCATACTCATCTCTGTTGACATATTCATACTCATCACTGCTCACATATTCATACTCATCACTGTTCACATATTCATACATCACTGTTGACATATTCATACTCATCACTGTTCACATATTCATACTCATCACTGTTCACATATTCATACTCATCGCTGTTCACATATTCATACTCATCACTGTTCACATATTCATACATCACTGCTCACATATTCATACTCATCGCTGTTCACTTCACTTATTCATACTCATCACTGTTCACATATTCATACATCACTGTTCACATATTCATACTCATCACTGCTCACATATTCACACTCATCGCTGTTCACTTCACATATTCATACCCATCACTGCTCACTTCACATATTCATACTCATCGCTGTTGACATATTGATACTCATCACTCTTCACATATTCATACTCATCACTGTTCACATATTCATACTTATCACTGCTCATATTTTTCCTCCAGTTGCACCCTATCTCACAAAAAGCTAACTTCCTCTTTGTCACTACTATATTCAAATGTCTGCACTTAGCTTTCTTATTACCAATTGCCTCCAAATCTTTTTTTTGTTCCTGTAAGAAACAGCTCAAAAAATGCTCTCCATGGGTCCTTAACTTTAAAAAAACTACCCCTGTCTCTTATGAATTCTGAACTCTCCTTTGTTAAACTAGCTCTGGAAGTATAGACCTCTATCCCTCTGAATCTGAGCAGAGTCCTTCAGATCACCCATCGTTAAGAACTTAATAATTTCAACTAGTATAAATGTTACTCCAATATACCCTCTAATAGGTACACCATGCTGACCAACCCCTCAACACATCCTTCATAACTAATTCCGATTATCTTTGCACCCTTTTGCACACACCACAGCCACATAAACTTTTTATTATATGGTGATATTACTCCAGACTTTATATTCTCTCTGTTCTGTACATTACTTCCAATACACTCTAGCATTTATGCTCTTTCAATTTATATGTTGAGTATTCCATACGCTATTTGTATATTTACTCTTTCAAACTTATATCACCTTACGCTAATGCTCCATCTTCTTTATCTTTCACCTTCATTCCCCATTAATCTTTACTTAGTCTGCCAAATCTGTACCAAATCTGTAACTCCTTGCACTCAAACTGCATCTTCTTTCCCTTCATGTTTATTTACTAAATTCTTCTAAATAATGCATACATTCAGTCTATATAGTGAGAGAAATTTAATGTATTAATATAGACAGTTCCTTAATGTTTGTACCCAGTGTTTAGCGTATATACTGTAAATTATCATATGCAGTGCAAGTTATAATTATTGCAGTATAAGCTTGCAATTCTATATTATAATGTCTCATGCTACTTATAGGTTAGGAGTGGTACATTTCGAATACCCATCACTTTATTTACATTCTTACTGTTATGCTGCAAGGCAGTAAGTCAGTGTAAAGAATGTGCGCTACAGTGACAACTGTAATGTGCTCTTCTGTTTTTGTAAATGTTTAGTTTTCAATGATGATGCCATAGCTCTCCATCTTGCAATTTACATGTGGTTCATTCTTTTAAAGTATAATATTTTGTCAGCAGCTTTACATTTGGTATTATATTATTGTTTATTCTTTATAGTTTTAGCAATATTATTGTTAGTTTTGCATATTACATGTTATTTGATTCAGTCTGCCATAGACCATGTGACAGATATGTTTATTAATTTGTTTATTAATTGCACAGAATATACAGTGTAACACCTTTCTTGTAAAGGACTTCATCAGACTCTGGAGATCTTGCATTTTATAAAACTTATATTTACAAGCTAGTTGTAGAAAACTATTGAGCAACAGATCTCTAACCTTTATTGATGACATCTACAATCCCATTAAAACTAGTTACTCATAGCATCCAGTATATGTTTCCATTGTTTCACTTCTATGGTGTTATTAACATTTCTCACACTCATGGTAGAATTAATTATTCAAAGACCTTGAAACTTGAGAAAATATGATGTGCGATTAGTTAACATATAGTTATATAGAGTGTTATATTTCTCTTTTTTTCTTTGTACCATGTATGTGCTTATATTTTTATATAAATTCCTGTTGATGTCTCCAATAAAAACAAAGGATAAATCTTATAATAATCAACAAAGTTGTTACAATTGGCACATCAGTATGAAAAACATTTTTATGTTTTATAGAATAAAAAAATACTCATGCTTTGGTACCTAATTGCAAGCAGCATTTGTGTCTTTATGAATAATAATAGGCTAGTTACCATTTTTCTTATAAACAATAGTACAAAATGGTGCAATACATGAAACACATATATGCTATTTTCCAAGATTTATGGGGTATTAATTAACTTGAAGATGTGACATGAATATTGTAAGGTAGAAAATCCCAGACTGCCTATATACACAAAATATTTTTGTTATTTTATCTCTCTGTTAACTGAAGAAATCTGAGAGCCCTCTGTGGTTAAATGACTTGCTCATTGTCAGACAGTAGGTAAAGAGAGAATGAAAGAATCAAACCCTGGACTATAAAAATCAGCTCATTGTCCTTAATTCTCTGTGCTAAATGCCAGAATTAATATTTAAGATACATAGGAACAAAATATCCTCTTGTGTGGCTATTGGTATCAGGCCATGGATATCTGATTCTATTTTCTTAATATATTTTTATAAAGCTAATTAAAACCTTAACACACTCTTATATAAATCATACAAATAACCTTTGTTTACAAACTTTGAAATGTAAAATCTGATATTACTGAAACAGCTGACATTTCTATGTTAAATATGAGCATAGATGATGGCTTTACAGAATGGTAATTCCTAAATCTACACATAGTATCAGTAGAGTTTTTATACAGGTAGCATTAACAGATATGGTATTGAAACAATATTTTCTTATTTGAAAACAAGAACACTGACTATACAGGGATGATGCCAGTATAGCTCCAGTGTCCATATATATGAGATTTTGAAGGATTGAAAAGTTTCCTTCTATAACTTTGCAGTATGTAGTATCTCATAAATATCCTGTAGTCACATTACATCTGTCATGCATCCGAGCATCGTTTTACAGGATTTCACACTACAGCTATAATAATATGTGGAGTTTTGCTTTTGATTATTATCACAACTTTTAACATCTTCTCCTTTTGGACAGCTACCTATGACTTTGGTAGATTTACATTCTCTCTTTCTCAGTAGGAACTGAAAATAACAAGATGTAAAACTTAACAGTAATCATCCTAAATGCATGAAAAAAGTACCTGTCAGAGAAAGTTTACTGAAGTCTGTAAAGGTATGAGTGACATTTGAGTTGATAAAAAAATATTTGCAAAAAATATATTCCCAGTAATACAAATGAACAAGAAATAGAATTATATAAATACACAGAAATAAGTTATAATATGAGGAAAATTTTCAGCTGTGATGTGCTTAATATTATAATACAAATATTGGAAAATATTTTACAATTGTATTTGTTCATTCTGACAAAAAAGCTGACAGTAGGAGAACTGTTGGTGATAACATTGTTATGGCATGTAGAAGAAATGGGAACTTTACAAAATGTTTAACGTTCAGTAAAACATAAGTTTAATTATATAGTAATGATAGTGTTCTACAAGCCATAGATATTACATTCATGATTTATTAATTTTACCATTCAATAGATTGTTATTTGACAGCATGCTGGTTAAGAATTTTCTGTACACACAACACTGTTAATAAGCTGAAAGAAGGAACCATATTACATATTTTTGGAATTTCAAACATTGATCATTATAATGCATCGTCAAGACATATAGATAAGTTGAGTAGGAGCAATTGTTTCAAGTTCCAGGATGTTTGTTTTTTTCCATTCAAGACAAGCTGATTGGGGAAACTAAACAACACATCAGTTAAGAAGTTCAAATTCCAAAGCACAGGGAATGTTAATTCTTTCCCTAGTTAAATTACAAGTTTGCACAAATTATATAGGTAAAACCAAACCTTCCTACTGAACAAAATAAAGATTTTAAGTTTTGATTGTTGTAATGTCATATGAGTTTGTATGTTTCTTATTTAAAGTTTAAATTTGTTTTAGCTATTTCACTCTGGAAAAGTACATTGTGGAAGCTTCGAGTGCGAAACATTCATTGATATTCTGCAAAAAACATAAACACCTGTTAGCATTAAAAACAATGTGCATTAGCAATGAACCATAACATAGCAGTAAAATATATATACTTCTTGCCATGCTATTATACCCCCCAACTGTAGACCCACAAGCATTTTCCCATCCTAAAACTTTTCTACATGGGGTCAGGTTGTGTTTTCAAGCATTATCATCTCTCTTGATTCAATGCCACAGTCCTGCCTTCTTCAACACTCATGCCTGATTGTTGCAGATCTTGTCTCACACAATCCATCTACCTCTTTGCTGGATGCCCTTGTTTTCTTTTACCTTCTTCTTGTCTGTCTCAAATCTTCTTCACCAGACTGCCTTATGCTTTTCTGCACATGTGCCCCAACCACAGTTATCTGTTCTCTTTGATCTTTTCTACAAATGGACCTAATTTGTCTTCTGCTGTTAGGGTCTATATTACGAGATTAAAAAGACCGGAGAGCGAACGGCTTAAACATAAAAAATGCCGTACCTCAAACTCACTCTTGTGGAGGGCAGCTAATTATATATACCAACTCTGAGATTGCACTACAGTGAGGAAAGGGCAAATTTTCTGATCTTTACTGTACTGCAATCTCACAAAAAAACACATCAATGAATGGCATTTCCAATGTTAAAGCCATTTGCTCTTCAGCCTATCCGATTTCTTGATAGGAACCCTGCTGTTACGTCCTCATTCTTTCATCTGCCCCACAATATGCATCCTACTGCCCTTCTCAAACACTTCATTCCCATCATCTCTAGCTTGTAACCAAAACACAAACAAATACCAAAATGAAATAAAATGAAGAAGCGCTACAGAACTGGAAAAATAAAATTTTAATGAGAGCTTTTGTCAGCGATTGCACTTGACTTAATCAGATAATTTCACGTTAAGACATCACTTCCTTTTATAGCCAGGAACCATCAAATGTCCATGACCTATCAAATTAAAACATCCAATTAACTTTTAAAAATACAGTTCCCAACAAAGTTTCCTTAACAATGAAATACAATACCGACACAAGAAAACCTTATAATAAAACTTTTATACCCTAAAAAGTTTTATAAAAAATAATATATATATATATATATATATATATATATATATATATATATATATATATATAAATGCATATGTATAAGACATATATACTCTGTGTTGTTGATACACAAATCTCATTATTTTTGGCAAAAAACACACAGCAGCAACTACTACTACTGGAATAAATAAAATGCACCTGAATAATGGTTCACTATCATAAGGACTACTTGATAAGCCATCCTCTTTGTAAAATATTCAGAAATAGTATTCTGCTTTCAGTTTTAAATAGCTCGAGAGGGAGATGACATTGTTTAATGCAGGTGGATTGGTGGCATTCACCCTCAATTGCCACATACTTTCTCTAAATTCAAGGAACAACTCCTTGGGACCCCCCTTCTATTGGTAGTCACCTGATCTATTGCAATGAACTTAAATAGGTGATCTGGGTTCACCTTAATATGTTGTGCCAATGCATTGTTCAAGTTGCCATTTTTACTATCATAAATATGTTGATATATACAAACTTTAAAGGCCTTTTTGGTCTTACCTATGTAGAAACTGTCACAGGTCTGACACAATGCAATATAAACTGCATAGGTACTGTTACAATTTAGTTTGTAATTCAAATGGATTGGACCATAATGTGGGATATTTAGGCTGTCAGTTTTCACAATGTCGCCACATTGTGCACAATGACCATACTTTGTCATCAACACTTTTCCATAAATTTTGTGCCCCTCTGTGTTCCTTTCCAACAAGTTTTTAAAACAGGCATCTTTCTTATAGACTACACATGGTTCTTCACGCACTTTCTTTAACATATCTTGGTCTCCTCTGAAAACAAACCAATTTTCTTTTCATATATCTTTAATATCATAAAACTGTGGGTTGCATGTCACTATTAAGGCCCTGTTATATTCCTGTGTCCTGCCTGAATCCTTTTCCACCACATTCACTCTACAAGTTATAGCTTCCCCTGTTCCTAGTAATGGATAAAAATGTCCATTGACCCTTTTTCCTGTAACCTCTCTTAGGATAGGTTCAATAAAATTATTTGGGTATCCTCTCTTTTGTAACATAGTCCTTATTTTTTCTCTTTCCTCGTAAAATGTTTCCAAGTCACTAATCATTTGTGCCAACCTCACACATTGGCCTTTAACAAGTGATCTTTTTTGAAAATCAGGATGTCCATTTTCAAAGTGTAAGATGGTTTTGGAATATGTGGGCCTTCTATATATGGTAGTCTTGAAATGTTTTGCTTCATCATCTTTGGTAATTAAAATGTCCAAAAAACTAATTTTATCTTTCTGTTGTTCCATAGTGAAACTTAAAAAAGAAGTTTTGGTGTTCAGGAAGTCAAAAAAATTAGTTTAATTCATTTTCACTACCCTCCCAGAAGACAAGTATATCATCTAAAAATCTACCATAAAACTTACAATACTTAAACCAATCCAAAGTAAATACTTGGATCAATTAACATTGAGCTAACACAATATTAGCAAACAGGGGGGGCACATGCCGCCGCCTTTGCTACACCCGTTGTTTGTTGTTTAAATATCTGATTCTCAAACATAATGAAGTTGTTGTTTAATACTAGCTCCATTAATGTCCTGAACATCAGGATCCTACTGTGACTTACATTGGTATAACTATATAGAAAGTCATAAAACAAGTCAAGGCCCTCGTTATGGGGTATAGTACTAAATAGAGCTTTTACATCTATCATAACCATGATTATGTTCTCACTGTATAGTTCTTCTTTAATTTTCCTTAAACAGTCCCAAGAGTCTTTAAGTATATGTTGGAAGTTCGTGAGAATAGTGTTTAAGTGTAAGTGTAAAAATGTATCTAAAGTAGTGGCTTTTGATGCTTTTGCATCAACAATAGGTCTTAAAGGGGGGGGGGTCACTGATGCTCTTATGAATCTTAGGGATTCCAAATATGGTTGCAACTTCAGGATGTACTTGTATCAAATAGTTAAGTTTGTCTTCTGTTCAACAATAAATCATTCAAAATTATGTCGATATTTCTTTTTGCTATATTAAGTTCATTCACTGATATTTCTACATAACCATCACCGTATAGAATCCCCAACATTTTTTCAATATACGTTTGTTGATCCATTACCACCAGCCTTCCACCTTTATCAGGCTTCATAACTCTGATAGACCTGTTGGATGAGAGAGTCTATAAAAGCCTTGCTTCACAGTCTGTTAGATTAGATGATATTGTTTTTGGTTTAGTTAACAGCATTCTTATAGGTTCATAGGTAGTACTAGGCTATCTGCCCAAGGGCATTTATCAGCCTAGCCAGAGTGTGTCGGCTTTCGCTTCCCCATTGATTAATTAAATGATTCTCTGTCAAGTAGAGCCAATGAAGTGATCCCAGGGGTGTATTTTCTGTTACCCATCCACTCGTCAAGGTTTCTCTTGAAGAGGGTTAGAGAGGGGCTCTGCCTAATGTAGTTTGGATTTTTTTTCCAAAGCATGGGGAGTCTCTGTGACAGGAATCTATCCTTCCAGCATGTTCTATTTATTGTTGTGGTGAGGTTTAGCTCACTAGAGCGCGTGGCTTGCAGTGACTTGTATTTCTTTAGGTGGATCATGTCCATCAATTCTGAGTTGGACATGGCTTTGTAAGTCAGGCAGAGCTCACCTCTGAGTAAGCAATATGCCACTGAGTACAGCCAAAGTTTTTTCAGTCGAGCTGCATAGGACATATTTTTGAGGCCAGTAATCCTCTTAGTGAGGTACTTTTGTGGTGTTTCCAGGTGTTGGAAGTGTCTTGTGAGGTACATCCCAAATGGGGCATTGTACTTTATGATGGGTCTGATGAGTGACGAGTAGAGGGGCACTATAACCTCTTTATTTCTAGATGCAAACCTTTTAGTAATTAGATGGGCAACATAGAAGGATTTCCAAACTACTTTGGCAATATGATTGTCAAAGGAGAGATTACTAGCTACCTGGGTCCCCAGATCTCTTATTACCTCTTTTGTATTAAGGGGGCTGCCACCTGTCTGGCAATTCGTGGGTGTTTTGTTTTTTCCAAATGGGATGACTATGCATTTTATTTGCATTTAGCTTGATGCCATGACTTTGACACCAGGTGTCTGTCTCAGTAAGGCCCTTTTGGAGGGATGTCCGTGTCAGCCGGAGAGTCAATTATGGCTCCCAGTTTGCAGTCATCACTTGTGACTGGTTTAGATTTGGACCTGGAGCCCACTATTCTTACTGTGTGAGTTCTGTCTGTAAGCCAGTTGGCAACCCATCTTGTGATGTAGGGGTTTATGTTCAGGCTACTGAGTTTTTCTGTAATACCCAAGTGGGGAATGGTGTTGAAAGCCTTGGCAAGGTCAAGGTAGGCTGTATGAACCACCTTTCCCTCGTCTATGGCCTTGGTGACTGTCTTGAAGAAGTCACCCAGGTTTAGTAGGCATGATCTGCCCTTAACAAAGCTGAACTGGGTCAGGTCAAGTGTTTGGAGGTTCTCAATGTCTTTGTTAATGAGTTCCATGATGATGCACTCCATAGCCTTGCAGACCAGGCTAGTCAGGCTTATGGAGAGATAGTTACCAGGGTCAGTTGTGGCCCGTCCTTTGTGGAGTGGAAGAACAATTGCTGTGCACCATTCTATGGGCACGTAGCCTGTGGAGAGGCTGAGGTTGAACAGCGTGTTTAGGTAGGGGACTAGTTTGTTCTGTAGTTCGTGCAAGGAGCAGCCTGGGACACCATCTGGCCCCATTGACGCTGTGTTTTTGGCTTTTGAAAGGACTGTTTTCACCAGTGCATCTGTGATTTCCGGGACACTACACTTTTCTGGTATTGTTGTGGGCCCTTTTGGGGGTGAGAGGGGGGTGAAGTTTGCACTGAATCTATCTGCCAGGATGTTGGTAATATTAGTAGGTTCAGTATATTTTGTGCTATTTTGAACTAGTTTGGCGCATATCTGCGATTTGCCACTTAGATTCTTAACATAGCTAAAAAAGGCTTTGTGATTATCTTTTGAATCCTTGCCTATTTTTCTTTCAAAGTTAGTCTTGGATTATTTTATGAGGGACCTTAGTTTCTTACTGATACTGATCAGAGATGTCTTTCCTTCTTGGGATTTGCTTTATTCTGAACTAGTTTCCTCCTTCTATTGTATAGCCTGTTTATGGCAGGGGTCCACCAGAATGGTTTCCTTCTCTTAGAGGAGTGAGTCTTGGTTTTGCTAGGGATAGCATGATCCATGCATCCTTGTAGGTGCTCATAGAGAGCATTTGTAAAGGTTTCTGCATCTTGGGCAGCGTTATCCTTTAGCGTGGGAGCTGTGAAATTTACTGCCTCTGTCTTAAGTAAGGTGAAGTTTGCTTTAGAAAAGTTTTTTACTGTGGTTTCCTTAGTTGGGGATGGTGGTGGGGTGTGGACATCCAGAGTGATTAGTTTATGGTCTGATCCAAACAGTGACGGGTTGACTTCCGGTGTGGAACACCTGTCACCCATGTTGGTGATGACTAGGTCGAATATGTTTTCACCTCTGGTAGTGAAGTTTACCAGCTGATCCAGGGCATTTGAGTTGATGAATTCCAGGAAGCGCTGGGCCTGGGAGTTTGTACTCGAGTAGTTTTCCCAGTTAATGGTAGGGTAATTGAAATCATCCAATATGAGGGTGTTTGGTAGGACCTTCATGTTTTTCAGTGTCTCCAGAAAGATGGAGTGGTGGTCCTGGGTCATGGAGGGTGATCTCTAGCAGGCCACAATTTGCATTGCAGATTTGGTCGATGTTAGTTGCACATGTTGTTGTTATGTCATTCATACGCATGTTCTCATCTCTAGCTTCTTCAAATGTTCTGCCTTTACTGCTCATGTTTCTATATCATACAGTAGTACTGGTTGCACTACTGTTTTGTACACTTTACTTTTCAGCTTCTTTGGCATTCTGCTGTCATAAACTACATCTGACACACTATGCTAGTTGGCCACAGCCCCTTTGATCCTATCTTTGACTTCTTCATTCAGACTTCCCTTCTCTTCAACCACCCGTCCCAGATATTTGAAGCTGTTAACCTTTTCCTCTATCTTCCTTTCTATCTCATTTCTAAGCTTCTTCTGATTTTCCCAGTTTGCTGCCATTACAACTGACTTATCTATACTTAGTTTCTTCCCGTGTGCCTTGCACTCCATTCCCCTGTACTTTGCTGATGTTCTTGCTCAGAGTCTGCTTGTAATGCCACATTGTCTGCACACAGCAACTTTGTTGATCTGTCCCCTCCGTCCTATTTGCTAATGTAGTCCATCACCAGTATTAACAGCAGTGGGCTCAGAACTCAACCCTGGTGCACACCCACTTCAACTGGGAACACCTCCGTGAGACTGAACATTGTTCGTACTTGAATCCCTTGGCCCTTGTTCATGGCCTGCACTAATTCTACCAATTCTGAGACTTGAAACTACCACAGTACTGCCCAAATCAGCTTTTTTGGGTTCTTGTTATATAAATATATATATATATATATATATATATATATATATATATATATATATATATATATATATATATATATTTATATATATATCCAATTCTAGGAATGCCCTGTTGGACTCTTTTGTCATCTCTAGCTTCTTCTCAACTATCTGTCTCACTGTAGACATTGGTTCAGTTGTGCTGCATCCTGATCTGAATCCAAACTGCTCATCTCCAATTTTATTTACTACTACTCTACATATCTGTCTGTCAGTCATCCTGTCCATATCCTTAATGCAATGGGACAAGAGTGTGATACTTCTTTACTGCACTTTGCTCTTGTATACTGACATGAGTACCGCTTATTCTCCAGTCATCTGTGATATGCGTTTCTCTCCACACTGTTATAAGTACCCTCAGGATCCATTTATCCGCCATTTCACCCAGCATCTTTATCATATCTGCTGTGACCTAATCCGAGCCTGCTGTTTATCCTAATTTTATTTTCATTAGTAGGGTAGGCTACTCTTCTTTTCTAATCATTAATTGATGTCCTGTGGACTGGTGAGTAGGTTGCTGCTGGCATCCCTTATGAAGTGTGTCTATCTTCTGTATCTTTCTGCTTTGCCTTGTGACCTGATATAGTTTCTTTGTGTGACCTACTGAGTCACTTTCCAGAAGCTGGTAGCGTGCCTCCAATACCCTGTTCATTGCTAATGCAACTCCTTTCTTAGCATCTTTGTTAGCCAACCAGTATTCCTTTCTAGCTTGGTTCATCTTCTTTTCTATCTACCACTTTTTCCCTGAACTCCTTCTTTCTTTTGTACATTCTCTCCAGTCAATTTCCACATTTTCAGCTAGATCTCTTGACCTTTGAGCCTTTTCTGACCACTGCTTGCAGCTGATTGTGGCAACAAGTGGTTTATGCTGTGGGTCAGCTGTTTCACTGGGGATGACTTTGCTGTCACTGAGACTACCTCAGTGCCCTTTCCTAACAAGGAGAAAGTCTACCTGAGTTTCATTGGCCACTCTCACGTGTGATCTTCTTGTGACTGCCTCTTTTTCTGAACTATATGTTAGCTACTGTCAAGCTATTTACCAGACAGAAGTCTAGAATGGCCTCTCCTTCTTTATCCCTGTTGCCTACATCCATATGGACCCAAGCAGTCCTCTGTCCCAAAATGTGCATTCAAGTCACCCATTATCAACACCAATTCATGTTGTCCTGCTTTACCTAGTAAGTCCTGCAACTGCTGCATGAATGCAGTCTTTTCCCCACTATCACAAACCTGCTGTGTGGCACGGGCTGCGATTTATGAATACTGCCCTATCATAACACTGAAGCCTGACTGACATATTTTCCACACTATCACAAATCTGCTGTGGGGCATAGGCTGAGATTTATGAATACTGCCCTATCATTACAATGAAGTCTGACTGCCATGAGTCTGTCACTAATTCTGATGACATCTCTCACAACCTTCTGAAGGCTTTTTCTCAGCACAATTCCCACACCATTTCTAACCTGTCTTCCTCCTGAGTAATAGACTCTGGATCCATTGCTGCACTGCCCTTCCATGTTGTTTCTTGGATACATAGGATATCTAGTCTCCTCCGTACCATCATGTCAACCACTTCCAAGCTTCATCCTTTCAGTGAACCTACATTGAGTGTAGCAATTGTTTGCCAGGTTGATTGGTTTTACATCTAGCTTTTATTCAACAGAGCTATCCCAGGTAACCTATGCTGGGAAACTGGACACCAGCTGCCAGTAGCCAGTAACTTATTGACCCAGGGCTGCTGAGATTTATGGCAGGCACACACTGGCCAATAATGGTACATACATCCCTCTTACCATTATCATGGTCCCTGGCATAGGTTGGAGGAGATCAGGTCGTTAACACACTCATCACTGGCAAATACCAATACCCATTTGGCAACATTAGTCAACAAGATCTATAGCCATATTTTACAAAGTCAAGTGGCTAGCCCTGTTACAGTATGGAAAATGATAATGCCTTCTACTGAACATACAGCTTTACAAATTATTGAGGTCTACTCCTTCCTGTTGTAGTACAGTTCATCATTTACTCTGGTTTGATTTTTTGGGTATGTGGGTGCAGTCTATTACATCAAAGATACAGGAAAGTTGACAATGGCATAGGATTTTTCCATGGCAGTCTGCTGTTCCAGTGATGACGGTCATGTACCTCGTCATACCTGCCTGTCAAGAATTATCCTAAAGGTGGAGCCTAGATGGCCAGCTGAGAGCAGTGAATTTTGAGAGCTCCATAATCTAGTATAATAATATAGGTACATTTTATTGTTTTCAAGTTTAAAATGTCAGAAATCTATAGATAAACTACTAAACTACATAAATATCAATTTGGTGGAGATATACACAAATTTCCCTGTCAATCAACTTGGATATATATTGAGTCACTGAATATGAACAACTCAAGGAAATATCACCCAGGTGCTGCTTTGAAAAAATAATTGCAACTAATAACATCTACCTTACAGGAACTATCTGTGAAGATGGATGGCTTTAAAAATGACTATAGAAAACCTCAGATTGAATTCTCAAAAACAGACTGATACTCCTAAGGAACTATTACAGCAACACCATACAAAGATAACAAATATACAGACTTCTTTAAATGACATTGATGGGAAACTCAAAGAAGAAGAGTTCCAAAAAGAATTTCTGCTTAAACAGAATACATGGCTGCTTAACAAAATAGATGACTTAGAAAACGGGAAAGGAGAAACAACATAAAGATCTTTTGTCTGCCTGAAAACACTGAAGGTGAAGATATTATTTCGTTCTTAATAACCTGGATTCCTGAATTTTTAGACTTGAAAGAAAGACTCTCATTTGGAATTAAAAGGGTGCATAGAGCACTGAGGAAACCTGCTTCTAACTCAACAAATACTCCACCTAGATCCACAGTTATACAATTTCTTTCATTTCTGGACAAGGAACTCATATTAAAATCTGCTTGGAGAAAATCACCCTTGAAATACAATCAAAGCCTGAGAAGGTTTGACAATGATTGTTCTTCCAGAATACAAGAACAAAGGAAAAAAGTCTGGGCAATAATAAAACTGTTGAAATAAACAATATTAAAGCACAACTGGCCTTTCCAGCCAATATAAAAATGCTTTATGCCAATGAGATGAGAACCTTTAATGACTTAGAAGAAGCTACTATATTTATCAAGAACAACAACATAGTGTCTATCCCAGAAGAAATGGAATGGATGGCCCCTACTCTTAAAAGAATAAAAGAAACAAATCCTTGGACTGATACTAGAAAGAAGAAATAGAAAATTGATTCTGAGTTAGCTGCCCCAAAAAAAAAAAAAAACAACTCTTACAACTACATCTCTCAAAGTATCAACTGATACAGTACATCACTTGTCATCTATTTTTATTTTAAAAAAGGAGGGATTCTTAAACAACTGAGAAACAGTAATGATTTATTCAGAATGTTCAGAGAGTCTAATAATTCTTCACAAACAAAGGTAGGTCAAGATGGGTTACTATTTGCATTATATATAAGCCAAACAAAGAAACATATAATACAAACACAGAAGTTTATATTCCCCTACTTGAATTCAATGAATACTTATCTTGTTAATTTTTCATTGATTTTACTTATAATAATTTAAGTAATTAATTAACTAATTCAACAAGGTACCATTCATCAGAGTTCAGACTCAAATGTAACAAATTAACATCATATATAATAGCAGTAACAGTAGAGTGTTTTGAAAAAAATGCTGCCACAGAGACTAATGCCTTCTTCAGTTAAAGTATGATTTATAAATGGCATTTATATCCTGGTTAAATAATAGTAACAAGCTCTTAGTACAAATGTCATAATTATTCGGTCTAAATATAGTTAATATCAATTATGGCAGGTATTACAGCTACAAGTGCTATTTGATCAATCCTGATATAGTGTGTGTGGATGCTAAATGCTTATAATGCACCAGAGTTGAATGATATGTGCTCCTTGTCTTGTGTTTTAAAGTTAAGGAGTTTACAAAGGTAACCAGGTGTATTTTTTGTACAAACAGAGGATGTGAATGTATGACTATTTTTATTCATTTCACATGCTTGTTTTATATTAGGACCAGTCCAATTAATTCATTTTGCCATAATGCTTTTCCACTACTTTCTTATTTGAATGCTTTCTTATTTGAATACTGTTGTGCTTTTACACTTTTTAATAATATTTTGAATATACTTTTCAATATAATATTTTTAAAACTTAGGAAGGTTGTTCACAATTGTATTTATGTGGAAGTTTACCTTTTAGGGCTTAATTAATGTAGTCATGTGATTAGATTTGTTTGTTTTAAATGGTTGTATCTTTGAAGAGTTTTTTTTTTTTGTCTGAAGAAGTTTTGCTCATTGAAGCAAGATGAAAGTGCTTATGTTATTATCTCTTTTGGAATAATAAATGTCCTTTTTGTAGAACTTTATTGCTGCCAGTGGCCTTTTTTTTAGTTTTTTTGTAAATATAGTTAATATCAATTATGGCAGGTATCATAGCTTTGAGTGCTGTTTGATCAATCCTGATATGGTGTGTGTGGATGCAGCCGTGTCTGGCAGCTAGTACAAATGTCATTATTACTCTGTCTAAACATAGTTAATATCAATTATGGCAGGTATCATAGCTTCGAGTGCTGTTTGATTAAGCCTGACATGGTGTGTGTGGATGCAGCTGTGTCTGGCACCTAGTAAAAATCTCATTATTATTCTGTCTAAACATAGTTAATATCAGTTATGGCAGGTATCATAGCCTTGAGTGCTGTTTGACCAATCCTTATATGGTGTGCGTGGATGCAGCCGTGTCTGGCAATGAGTACAAATGCCATTATTATTCTGTCTAAACATAATTAATATCAATTATGGCAGGTATCATAGTTTTGTGTGCTGTTTGATTAAGCCTGACATGGTGTATGTTGATGCAGCTGTGTCTGGCAGCTGTTATATGTTGCTATTTTCATCTCCGGGAAGCTGTGGGTTGCAGCTTGTGATCAAGGTTTACTGATGCTTGTGGATTAGGAAGAGAAATTTGCTGTTTTAGCCTGGATCCAGGGGAATGGGGTGGATAGAACTGTGATTTCGGATATCTTCATAGAGAATGGTTTGTTTGTACGTCTGCTGAGTGAGAGGTGGGGAGGCTGGAGGAGTGTGTTGTCTCTTGTTGTGGCAGCTTGTTGGGAGTTTTTTTTTTATCTGTTTGCTCTCTGTTCTTCTCTTGGCTGCTGCCTTGCTGAAAGGGAGGGAATTTAGGCTTGAAGTTGCAGTGACGTGAAGCTTTTGCATCGTGAGCCTCTGGTATGCAGTACACAAACACACTAACAGAAACAGACGCTCCCAGGTTGGTTGCTTAACAGCTCTGAGGATCCTCTGAGATGATTCTCGGCAATGATGTTTTTGGTTTTAAAAAAATATATATAATAAAAGGGCTGTTTTAAACCACATGTGCACATATTGATGGTCTCCCTACACTTTGTTTAGCTCATTAAGTTGATTCTTGATAAAAAAAATAAAAATAATTAGCACAATTTTGTACTTAAAATGTATTTTGGTCCAAACACATTAAGGACTTACATAAGAGTGAAAGTCTGATAAATTGTGAAAGACTAAAAGCACTTGGTCTTGTGTAGTACCCATTGCAATGGTCTGGGAAATGAACTTGATCAGACATGTTGGGCATATGGGGATAGAGAGTCATCAGATTTCCTTCATGGAAATATCTGTGGGAATGGAAGGTGTGTTAAGTGGTTCACTGGCAGAGTGGCCACTTCATGGAACAGGCTGGTAAAATGGAACAGGACAAATATTGGTTTGGATATTTTAAGAATAGCCTGGAAACACACCATATAAATTAGTGAATGGTATTCTGGCAAAACTGGATGGGCATTGTTGCCTGTGCTTGAAGTACTGATATGCGTGCATGTAAGGATGGAAATATATTTATAACAAATAAGAAAATAAAAAAGGTCTCATAATTTAAAGTCTATGGACTGTATGAACATGCTTGGAAGGAGCTAATAATAAGAATAAACATTACAGCTTGTGGTCTCTCAAATAACTAAACAACAGCCAAAAAAAACCCACACACAATAGTTATGTAATGTATAATTTTAGTAAATCTAGACATAAAATATATAATTGTTACAAAAGATGATGCAGTCTGCAGAATTTAGATAATTAATACAGGATTTAATAACATGGGCTTGTGTATAATAACACTACTGTCTTAATTAGTCATAAATGGCATACACTACATTGAACATCAAGGGGAAGCATGATGATTTTCTTATATAAGTAAATGTGCATACCAAGTCATGTAATTGTTTTAACTTGAATTGTAGTTTTTGTAACCCATCTTGACCATATATGATACTTAAGTGGTTACCAAGATAACTAATGTTTTATACATGACATCAAACTGAGAAAGTTGTTCAAGGGAAACAATAGAAGCCTGAACCTGAAATGTCACAGAATGTAACAATCGTATTCTGAACAAATAATATTAAATTGACAATAGACACTCAGTTTAATAACATGGGCTTGAGTATAATAACACTACTGTTTTAACTTGTCATAAATGGCATACACTATACTGAACATCAAGGGGAAGCATGGTAATTTTCTCATATAAGTAAATGTGCATAACAAGTCATATAATGGCTTTAACTTGAATTGTGGTTTTGTATCACATCTTGACCATACATAATGCTTAAGCTGTTACCAAGGTAACTAATGTTTTATACATGACATCAAACTGAGAAAGTTGTTCAAGGGAAACAATAGAAGCCTGAACTAGAAATGTCACAGAATGTAACAATCACATTCTGAACAAATAGTATTAAATTGACAATAATCACTCAGTTTAACCTTTGCTGATTATACAAAACAGAATGTTGCCATTTAAATCTAATAGTGCTCAGTATATGCCATAAAATGACAACTTATGAATATGGAAAGGGAACTTGCAATCATTAATCACAATACGTGAATTTGTTGTTTTTAACCTATAATTTCACTCATTTTATAATAAGAAATGACAGATATGAAAATCCTCATGTGTAGGAAATGGGGGGAAGAGGGATGCACTGATAATTAAAATACACTAACTTTCATCAATGTTTACATAAAACAAAGTTAGCAGCAAAAAAAATGATTATATAAATGCTGGCAAACAATGAAATATAACTTTTGATATATCTAGTAAAATACACCGTATTATAAACATTAATTTTAAATATTATCGCCGTCTATTTATATTAAGTAATACATTTTGAAAGACTTCATCAATAAGGGTGAATATGTTAAATAACTGCTATAATCTTTTACTGAAGTTTTATATATGATACATCCTACTTTACTATGATTGAATTGCTTGTCATCTATCTTTCATGTAAATATTAATTGCTCATACAATAGGTAGACATTTATATTGTATTAGAATTCTGTCTAACCTACAATAGTACTATATCTGTTCAAATAATATAAATATTGCTTATTCCTATTACAGATATTCCCCATATGATAATTCAACTTATGGAGGTCAGATGTTCTGAATTGTCAGGGTATGAGTGATAATCTGACTGACTTAGGTTTATGCATCAGATTAGGAATGATTTCCATTCTATGGCTAGTACAAATCTTAGTTTTGTTAGCATTTATTAATTTAAATTTGTTATTTCACAAAAACATTTTTAGCATGCCTGACTAAAACATTACTGTATTGGTAAACTGATAATTCCCTTTAAAAGCTCAAACATATACTTTATTATTATCAGAGGAAATGTTTAATAGTCACAATAAAACAAAAAATACATACTCTAAATAAACTAAGATGGATTTAACTTTATTATCTTTAAATACCAATGGCTTAAACAATCCTAGCAAGAGATCAAATCTACTGAAATATTTAAAATTGAACAAAGCACATATTGTCTTTTTTCAAGAAACTCATTTCAAAACAAATGACAATTACAAATGGAATCCTAAGGAATATATGATATTGGTGCAATCCACTTATCAGGCAAAGACAAAAGGAGTAACACTTTTATGGAAAACAAATGTGATTAACCCAGAAATCATTTATAAGTATGAAGATAAAGAAGACTTTATGGCATTAGTAATAGTTAAATATAATAACAGAATATGACACTAGTAAATCTATACTGGTTCCCAAGCATCGGATCAGGAACTGTTAAAAAACACTTGGATTTCTTTTCCAATAATTATAAAGGCAACTGAATATTAGGATGATTTTAATTGTGTATTTGATATTTCTGAAACTACAAAAATAAGACCACTGCATACATCTGCTGTATCAAAAGCTTTAAACAAGTGGGTAGAATCATTTCATCTTGTAGATGCTTGCAAATTTAAAGAAGATAAATCGTTGTTGTTTTCCCATCAAGATCACAGATTTGGTACCCAAACTAAAATAGATAAAATATTTGCTGCCCATGACTTACACTCTAAAATCATTCATTTCTCGATCACTTCCTGCCCTTTTTCAGACTACAGTTCATTGATACTTAAACTTCAAAATGGGTACAAACCATTAATCTTTAACTACAGAATTCCAGCATGTATAACTAAAATTAAAGAGTTCAAACCCTAGTTATTATCTGAATTACAGTTCTTCTTAGATATTAATTACACCACAGAGATAAATAAAATAATGATATGAGACTCATTAAAAGCTTGCATATATGGTAAAATCCTAACTTGGTATAAAAAAATCAGAGAATTGGATTCTGAATTATTAGATCCATAATCCAAACTTCTGTCAGTAAATGCTGAAAAAAAATCAAAATCATTTGGAGATAAAAAAGTAGAAGTATTAAACAATAAATACAACAACATTCTACCACATAACACTAGTTTAGCTTTAGAAAAAAAACTAAAAAATAATATTTTGGCCACTTCTCCCAAATATCTACATAATTTATCCACAAGAATCAAAATACAATCAAAAGCTAATAACATTAAAAGTATCTTCCATGAAAAGACAGGGGAAAATGTCTTGGATATAGGTGACATTCTTGATGCCTTTAGAAATCACTATATGGAACATTTCCAAAAAGAAAATATACATATTGATCAATTAATTCTAGATGAAAAATGTTCTAATATAAAAAAAAAACTGAAAAATTAAAACTAGATCTGCACGCACCCATATCCTACAAAGAAATTACAAATACAATAAAAGAGGGTAAAAATAATAAAGCTCCAGGTATGGATGGCATAATTATGGAAATATAAAAACTTTTTCCTTCAAAGATACTATCCCTCTTCCATAAAACTCTATTAGAAATTCAGTCACAAGCTTTAATGCCACCCTCTTGGAGATATTCCTTAATCACACCAATCCTAAAGGAAAACAAATCCCCAAACGTCTGTACCTCATATAGACCCATATCATTATTAAATAATGACTATAAGGTATTTACAACAATATTAACTAACAGAATGAAAATACTATCCAAAACAATAACTAATGATCAAACTGGATTTATATATCATAGACACACATATGCCAATATCAAAAGGATAATTTCTCTTATAGATTACATTGATAAAGAAAATAAAGAAACACTCATAATTGGCTTAGATATAGAGACAGCCTTTAATTCCCTAAATTGGGACTATTTATTCAAAATTCTGGGGTTATTTTAATTTCCTCCTTCCTTTGTTCATCTACTAAAGAATATATATATATATACACAAATAATTTAGCGTATGTTAAGTTAGATCCTTTCACCTCTGAATCTGAATCTATATATATAACAAAGGGTACAAAACAAGGATGTCCCATGACAATGATTCTATTTGCTTTGGCTATTAAAATATTGGCAGATTCAATACAGAACAATACAAAAATCAAAGGAGTAGATGTCTATGAACAATACAATTCTAAATTAATGTTCTTTGTTGATGACATATTATTAACATTATACAATACAAAAGAGACATTAGAAGAATAAGATATTTTAAATGACACATTTACAGGACTTCAGGACTCCATTTCAATAAATCAAAATCTAAATTTTATTTTTAAATAAAAAAAGAATTGCAGACAAAGATGATTCACATTATAGGGAAACCAGCATCTACCTTAAAATATCTAGGAATTGAGTTATGTAAGGATAATAATGAATTAGTCTCAAAAAACTACAATAATATCATCAATACAATTAAAATCTCTGTGGAAAAGTGAAACAAAATAATATTAACATTTGAAGATAGACTACAGTTAAGAAAAATGGTTTTACTACCCAAGATTCTATATATAGCTTTGGCAATACAGCTGTTACCAGAAAGGAATATACTCAAATAAATAAACTCATGCCTAATAACATTTTTATGGTTTCCCAAAAGAAACAGAATGGCTTTAATACATCATATCAGACCATTGAAATAGGGAGGATTAAACTTTCCTGATATAGAAACATATATAAACGCATCAATATCTAAAACAATCTCAGATTGGATAAGTCCAAATTATTCTGCAAATTGGAAAGAATTACTAACTGTAATATCAATAAATTAATTTGATTTACAAAAAAAAAATTTCAAATAGATAATTTGCCATGGCACGTATGTATTAATATGCAATATAACATAACTAAGCCCACTAAAACTCGTATGATTAATTATTACATTGACTCATTTAGGAAAATTATTAATGCAAATATAGATTTAAAAATCTGGTTTGATCTTTTAACACCATTCATAGTTACAAACAGCTATCCACATAAAATAAACAAAGAAATAATTCCTGGGAACAGAAAGGATTTTTTGTTGGTTTCAATGCATCAAAGAACTAAAGGTTCTAGATATGCAAACAATAGAAACAACATACAAAATTCCAGAAAAAGATTGGCTAACTATGCAAAGCGTTCTGATGTATTCACAAGATTTATGCAGAATAATTAGTATTTTTTCATTTAAAGAAATACCTAAACTTACGAAATACCTATATGAAATCATATATAATGATTATGACATGGGAAATAGCATTTCAACATTTTAAAATATATTGATAAATTATAAAACAATACCCAAATCCTCATATTGGAATTATATAACAAAAGGACACTCATTACAGCTAACTGAAGAAATTCAGTCAAACATATTATTAACAATAAAACATACATCCTTTACACAATACTGGAAAGTTGTTAATTGGAAATGCTTGTACAGAGAATTCTTTACTCCAGATAGAATTACTAAAATTAATTCTTGCACAAAAGGAATATGTCATGTGATCAAATACTCAATGCAGATTGGAATCACATTTTTTTTTGGAATGGTATTAAAATCTTTTTAAAAGTTTTATTTAATGAATCATTTAACTTATCTAAAGCTCTAGTATTATTACATGTGCACAAAGGTCCTCATTTGAATGAGACAAATATGTTTCTAGTAAGGACAATACTTGCAATCTCAAGGAAGTGTATAACAAGAAGATGGAATACACACACAATATTGACTTTGGAAGACTTCTACAGTCTACTGAAGACCACAGCATTGTTGGAAATTAAAATTAAAGAATTAAGGATCCATCCTAAGCCATTTATTAACAATCCATGGAAAAAAGTCTTATAATTGATTGACACTTTACAATAACTGAACAGATACACTCTGATAACTGGATTGTTATACATATAAAGTAATTGTATATATTGAGCTCTGTTATAGAGTTAGGCTGATATAAATAGTGTAAATAGTTATTTAAGATGTTATATACAAATACTATGGAATTTATTCAACTGTATTTGAAAAATAAAAAAAGTTTTTGAGGAAAAAAAAAAGAATTATACTAAAATGAAACAAACAGCTGTTTGAGACAGTCCCATAATATTAGCCATTTGCCACTGGAATGACAGAGAGAGCAGTATACCAATGATCAGGCATATACTGGTTTCTGTTGGGACTGGGTCATCCCAAAGATTACATGAATATATATGGGGTGAATACATCTTTCATATCTTGCATCATTATTGTTTCTAGCCTGTACCTATCTATAGTATCCAGGCCAGAGAGGTAACTTAACTATAGCCTGGCTCATTGCTGTGCTGGCTGTCACCTAAGAATAAGACACATTTGTAGGTGTTTTTCTACCATGTTCTGCAATAGGCCTGCCTGTCACAGCTTATCCTCATGATGCTGCATCCTATAGCATCATGCTGCAGTTTACACAATGAAAAGAATTTGCTTGACCACTGGAAAAAAAATGCTGAATGTTACTTCCCTATCATCGCTAACTATAAATGAGGAATGTAAAATAATTCTCCTCTGTTTGCTAGTACATCTGACAGCATTTGTAAAAGCAATGTAAGTGACATTTAACAAAAGCAAAATGTTGTATGTTGCTTTACTGTGATCATCTTTTTCTCCTAGAATCATGAAAAGATAATGTCATGTGTGGCTTATAAAGACAACATTTTTTTTATCAAGAGATGCTGCATTTTACTTTTCCGTGATCGTTTCTGTCCACCCATCATAAGTAAATAATGGTTGAGGATAAGTGCAAGTTAACATTTGACATTGACAAATATATGTTAGAATTTATTGGGCAGGATACTTGCACATAGATACTTGTTCCTGTAACTAAATTATTATGACAAAGAATATGCTTTTAAACTGTCTAACATAAATACACATGACACTCTGTTAAAAGTATTCCGGACATTTACTGGAATCATTATCACTGATTCAACAAATATAATTAGAATATACATTACATGCTGAAACTTTCAGGAAATGTCTGTGTTTCTCTGATTGAGCACAAATCTACCAGGTAACAAAATATGAGTGTGCCCCATCTCCTTTGTATTCTCCTTGAAATTTTATTTTGCATTATCTTATTACCATAAGTGATAAACTATATAAGATGATTCTTTTTGGCTGCTTAAGAGGTAAAGGCAATACGCAGGGGAAATGAGCACTGGAGCAACTATGTCAGTCTTGATATATGGGTATATATATATATATATATATATATATATATATATATATATATATATATATATATATATATACACACACACACACACACACACACACACACACACACACACACACACACACACACCTTTGGCTTATTTTAGCAAAGTATTTCTTAAAGTTCTGTGAGTCTATTAAATTACAAATCTTTTTTTTAAGGAATAAAGCAGCAATAGTGTCCTTAATCAGTAAAAAGGAGATAATATCAAACAACACTGCTGAAATCCATATAGTAATATAATATGCAAGCTTAAAAGAACACCACAATATGAGTGCACAAGAAGGAATCACTTTAATTAAATTCAACAGTTTCATCTCTAGACAATCAGATGAGACTTCTTCAGAATGGATATGTGTATTAAACCAAGATGATCTAAAAAAATAACTTTTTAAAGGTGCTGCAAATAAAACTACATCAGTACGATGAAAAAAATTCTCTGTCCTATAAGCAATTATAATGCTTTCTTGCATTTATAGTTTTTGTAAAGTCTGGCGCCATGGCAATAGAACCCACATTAATAAATCAACAACATTGACAAAAAACACAAGTATATGTGCCAATAATTTTGTTTATCCTTTTTGTTACCAGTACATTGGCCATTTCCCAGCATTGTCTTTAGATCAAGTGGTCTTTTATTCACAAAATGAATACTACAGACTATTTGCCTGCTTATATCACCTCTACAGCAATCCATCATGACTCCATGTATGAAACAACTGATCATCTGATTAACTATCTTAATATCATTGTATCATGCATGTCACCTCCAAGAAAAGGAGCTCAAAAGATGCAAAAGTACACATCTATCCCAACTGAAGAAGAGCAAACATTTGTCACTCCTGTTAAGCACCCGTCAGTCTACAATTCCATTGATGGGGCCTAATACTAAAATCTAGGTCATCTGGAGCACATTCAGTGCTCTATCCCTCTTCACTATAGATCCAGCCAGTGCATTTAGCTTTAAAGACAAAGTTGGATTGTTTATTGTATATTTACTACCACACTAACAGATTACTTTATAAAAATGATCATAGCCTGCGACATAAGAAAGAGCAGTGTTCAAGCATTTTTCATCCTAGTTTAATCAATAAGGTTGCATTTAAATCTGCAAGTATTTCAGTCATGGAAACAATATCTTGCTGTTGCTCAAATACAAGTTTGTTGCCATGGTGAAACTCTTTGGCATAAGAAACACAGGTGTATTAAACTAGGCAAAATACAAGTAATATATTCTATCTGTTTTGCTCCTCTTACATTGAAATATCACATATTTTATTTTGTATATAAGTAGCAAATCAGAACTCGGGAGCAAGTTTAGACTTGTTAAATTCACCTGCAGAGTAGTTTGGAATTTACCTGCACAGTCTGAATGACAACGTAGGGTAAAAAATGATAGCCTACCTAGGTTCAAGTCTGCAAAATGTTGCCATCTCTTATTAATGGATATTGGAAATAGAAGGAGACAATGCACAGACACCTGTGAGCTTCCTTTTTTTTTCATCTTTCATGGTATATATATATATATATATATATATATATATATATATATATATATATATATATATATATATATATGTATATAGATTTAGTTCCTTCACATGTAATGATTTGCTTCACCCGTATCAGTCAGAATTTGATCATCCAAGACCAAGTCTTCTGACATGGTTAATAGTAGACCGTGGTTGGGTGAATGTGATCTCCAAAATTTCCAAAATACTTTTGAAAAAGTCTAAAATCTGCACCAGCAATCATCCTTTTGTTTAAGAATGAGAGACAGGGAGAGAGAAAGAGAGAGATAGAGCAAATATTCAACACCTGAGATCAGTGAAATATTTAAATAAAACAGTGGCTGAAATTAACATGATGAATTGCTAATCAAATAAATTTATAAAGCAGGAAAAATGTATGCTATGGAAGCTATTCAGACATGCTTGGGGTTAGATAGCTTGGTATAAAATAGCATTATCTGTCATAAACATATTATGATACCCCCCCAAAGCATTTTCTTAGTCCTACAAATGTACTTAAATAGGACTTGTAGTAACGATTGTAGTTCATAAGAGAGGGAAAAATTGACATTCTGATGCACCACCCATAAACAAGCTAGACTGACAGAATATATATGGCAGGTTAAAATGTCATACTGAGAAACAGAAAAATATAGTGAAAAAGAGAGAGCTAGAGACATAGACAAGGAGACGAGAAAGGAAAGAAAGAGAGAGAGAGAGAGACATAAATTGAATATTACTGCCTGAAATATTTAAGCTATACATTTAGATCTGTTCCTCTCACTCTCTCTTTGTCTCTCTCTCTCTCTCTGTCTCATATGCAACATTGCAACATAAACTTTTTATATTTGGATTTAACTAAAGATCATGCAGCTTCCATCTTAATTGTGATATGCTAAGTTATTCTAACACTTTCTTATGTAATAGTTATTATTAAATTCCTGTGTGTGCTAAAACTGTTCTTCATGAGTGGATATTTCTTTTCTGTCATTAAATTAATACAGATCTGAAAATGCCTCCTAATCCCTATTGTCATAGCTGAGTGATTTCATGGTTTGTGTAAATGTCTCATTAAGTAGACTACAATTACACACAGCGGTTTCATGAACATGAGCTTTGACCTATTGAAGAAACTTAACACTCATCTTAGGATGGCATAAGGTAAAAATAAGTTGGAGTATCACTATCTTTTGTACCTTTAGGTCACTGAAAATAGTTTGATTGGATCAAAGTCATGCTGCAACTACTGTGCAAAACCAGGTACTTGTAAAGACTGCAACAATTTCGTAGGAAAATTAAAACTGACACAAGTGTCTATCAATTTCTTCCATGTCCCAGTCATACACTAAATTTCTCTACAGTACTGAGTTATGTTATATTTAATACAGAGCATACCAGAACACCTCATTTAGGCAGAAATCAGGATGAATTTTGTAGACATTACCACATAAAGAAACACAAATAGTTGGCTGTTATAGAGTCATAAAAATAACCTAATATCAAGGTATTATTCAGAAAAAAATCAATATTTTTCTGTCTATGTATTTACAATCTGCCTATCTATCTATCTATGCATCTGTCTATCTATCTGTCTACATATCTATCTACCTACCTACCTGTCAGCTTGTATGTCTGTCTGTCTGTCTAGCAAGACATTTGTATGTAAGTAATGAAATTCAGACTTCCAACCACATACTTTGAATTCTGCTACTAGGAAAAATACAGAGAATTTGAATTAAAATGTAAAAGTACATTTTCTTTTCAAAACAAAGCAACCTATATCTCCCTTTCTTTATGCGGTAGTCCAAAGTGGCCTCACCTCAGAGAAAGTAGTATTCTCACTGCAGTGACCCCCATTTGATCAAAGTGCCATCCATTGATTTGCATATTATTGCTAAGTGATCATCACTAAAATATTCTAAAACCATATATGCTCTTGGAAAAAGATAGGGTATATGTGTAAAATAGAACACAGTATAATGTCACATCCTTCCCTACCAACAAATTTTCATATGATAAGATGACACATTGAGATCAAACATCCATGTACCCTAGATAGCAGACTCCTCCAACCTTTTTTGACTTGATTTTATTTTAGTTGCTAAACAAATATAACTGCCTAGAAATATGCTAAACATTTTGTCAGTGGAAACCAGGTTCTGGTGATTTGGATAGGTGACTAATCTGGAATTGTGTGAAAAAATAAATCCAAAAGCACTAGGCAATCAAGCGGACAGTCAATGAGAAATAATAAAAGAAATTTATTAGGTGAGCGCTTTCGGCTGTGAAATCCAGCCTTCATCAGACAAATTCAACTGCACAATGCAACATTTTTATACAGGAGGTGTGCTTAAGACAATTAATCAATTAAAGTATGAAACCGCCAAAACGGCAAGAAGTACTACCTACCATTTGCAATTTGTGCCATTACATACATTAATTCATTTTAATTACACATATTAATTTATATCAATGTACTTTTTGCATAAGTATATGTAACACTATGACTATAATTTAAAAATTCTTATAAAACTGTTATTAATATATAAAAAATATACAATTATTAATAATTATTAATAAATTGAATAATCTGAATAGCTGAAAAACGGAAATTTGAAAATTAAAGCAACGTATATATGAGCATAAATATGACATTAATAGACAATCGCATAAAAACGCTTTATATAGACATATATTACTATACCCAGAGCATAACTTCAAATTCATTATATTGGAACAAATAGTACTATCACCTAGGAAAGGTCCCTGGAAAATTATGTTAGAGTCCAAGGAATATTGGTGGCAGGTATATTTAAATGCCACACAAATCCCTGGTATAAATGATTCCATTTCAATCACCAGCATTTTAAAATTAAAAGCTAATAATAGATAACAGGTTATTGATTTTAACAAATTTCCGTTTTTCAGCTATTCAGATTATTCAATTTATTAATAATTATTAATAATTGTATATTTTTTTATATATTAATAACAGTTTTATAAGAATTTTTAAATTATAGTCATAGTGTTACATATACTTATGCAAAAAGTACATTGATATAAATTAATATGTGTAATTAAAATGAATTAATGTATGTATAGGCACAAATTGCAAATGGTAGGTAGTACTTCTTGCCGTTTTGGCGGTTTCATACTTTAATTGATTAATTGTCTTAAGCACACCTCCTGTATAAAAATGTTGCATTGTGCAGTTGAATTTGTCTGATGAAGGCTGGATTTCACAGCCGAAAGCGCTCACCTAATAAATTTCTTTTATTATTTCTCATTGACTGTCCGCTTGATTGCCTAGTGCTTTTGGATTTATTTTTTCACTTAGTTCGTGTTGGATTTTTAATCTGGAATTGTACTATTTCTGAGGGGAAACAGACACACTACCCACCATATTTTTGAATGTTATCTGCAGCTCCTAGATTAAATCATCAGTGTTATATTGAGAGATCTACCAGAACTCACCTTTCATATCGGTCAGTGCTCAAGTTAGGATGAAAAAGGTTAGTCCAATACCAAATTGGTACCATTATGATAGTTTAAATGCTGTTTGACCTCCATGCAAGTCTTTATCTCCCAGTTCAAAAGGGGAGTCTGCAATTTGGGATGAATAGTCTGGAAGTTATCAGAGAAGTTTAAGGCTCGGATTTGTTAATGGCATAATCTGTGCAGTCAATGGTACAGAATGTGATTCTTTCCATCCTGTTTAGAGTCACCATTGAAAAGAGACACTTCTGTCCAGTGGGGTTTCCTGTTTAACAAATGCATAAAATAAATTGGAAGAAATTGTAGAATTCTGAATCCAAACTCTTATTTATTAAGAGGCATACATTCTAGCATGAGCATTAATTATATTTTGCAAATAGTTTTCATACTTATTAATAATATTTTCTATTTCTTGCGGAAGGTTCATATGACACAGACTAAGTTCAAATTTAATGACTCTGTCATGTTTTATCTTCTATACATAATAGATATTTGAAGTACAGCCACCATGGACGTGTAGTTATGTATTATACATGTAGAGTGATTGATGATGTTTGCAGAGTTAGGACTCCCACATATATACTAGATAGCACATGCAAATTACAGAGAAACACATTAGTGCATCATAACACCTTAATGGGTAGTATTGATAGTCATTATGTGACTGCATTAAGACTATCCATGCTGTCCATGAATGAGTGCAGCAAAGGCATGATTCATAGAGGCTACAAATAAGCATAAGCATAAGAAAATTAAGTCAGAATAAAATGTAAATGAGAAATTATGTAAAACTGCTTATGCTAATGAATCATTTGCTTGCCTCTTTGCAATTAATAGTGAAATTTTCCTGCTTTTTTTGTGTCCACAGATACATAATATATGGGAAGTCTCATCTATCCCATCTACTTTGCAATCCATGAAACTCATGTCACTTCCTGCTAGACTTGCTATTTTCCAATGTGCTTGTCTTGGCTGAGCCAAAACAGCTTGCGCACAGCATCACTCACTGCCAAGAAGGCAGACATATAGGCAGAAGTTAACTCACTATAATTAATCAGGAGAGACTAGATAGGTTTAGAGTGGTCAGAGATATTATAAGAGTCTTTTTGGACTTTTGATCCCTATAATACTAAGGTATGTGCAGCCCTCACTATACTTGCCACAGGATCATTCCAGAGACACACTGGGGACACATTGGGTATCTCAAAGGCTTCTGGTTTGAGGATACTTTAGCAGTTCCTGGGAGTTGTGGATCATCAGTACATCTATTTCCTGGTGCCACCTCAGGACTGATCCTGAAATATGAGTTCCTTTTATGGGATGACACGTTTCCCTGAGGTACTCAGTACAATACATTGCACCCACGTTGCAATTAGGGCCTCATCTGGTCCACAGGAGAAGAAGTACAACAGTAAGAAGGGCTACCATTCCATCCATTGCAAGGTAGTGTGTGATGCATAGGCATGCATCACCAATGTGCATCCTGGCAGAGCACATGATTGCCATCTCTGGCACACTAGCAGCAGTCCTCAGCAGGCCCCAGCTTACTGCAGAAATGTGCAGACAGCATCAGAAATGCTCAAACTTGAATATGTTTAGAGAAAAACAAAATAGAGTCATATGCATGAGAGTCTGCACAACCAAGTATAATCACTGTCCATCTAACATCACCTGTCATACTTAATCACCTCAAACCACTCAACATTTAATAAAAAACAGTTACTCACACACATAGGAATAATTATTTCCGCAAAAAGACTCCCACCCCCATAAAAAGTAATATGATATTTATGTATTGATGCAACCAGGTTCTTTCTTGAAGTTCCAGCATGAACTGAGTGTTTTAATTTTGACAGAATTATAGCGACATTCAGGTGTAGTACTCCAAAAACGTACTTAAGGCAATGCCCAACAGAAGTAGCAACTGTAACTCACTTAAATAAAAATGATGATTGGATGCTGCTTTCTGTCAACCATATAAAGGAGATGTGAATGTATTCCTTTAAGAAAAAAATTGATGTGCTAAACCATTATTTATAAGCTAAACTTGACAATAATAATAGCACCTGGTCTAATGCACCTGCTGGATAAATGGGTTTGGTTAAGGTGATTGATGTCATACCACAGAGGTTATGGCTCTAAACCTGTGAACTACAGCCTTGCTCATACATTGTTTATTTTGATTCTGGCACTTTGAACAATGGCAGCCTGTAAAGATATGAAGCTGTTCTCCAAGGAGGTTAGATAAGAAGACTTTGATAACAGTCCACCTTTTTAGGGAGTTGTACCTGGATAAGAACCAGGAGTGCTGAAGTTGTTCTGAGTGGAAAAAGATAAGATATCTGGTAGGAGTTGGGTGAGGACCAGCCATCCTTAATGAATAACACCTGCTCTTCCCAACAGTGGGATCACAGGTATAGTGCCCTGCAGTAGCGTAGGCCCTAACAGCAGGCTGAGTAGCTTTTCCAGGTAGTGGCAAAAAGGCCTGAGTTCTACAGTGAGCATATACGATGATTGAATATTTCAAAGTATTTGTTAAAGGAAATATGTACAACTGCAAATATGTAAATGTAAAGTTATAATAATGCAAAAGAAAGCATAAAAATATCTGTACACAGAACTGCATCTGTATAAAAATATATGTGGAGTGTTTATTTAGTGAATAATTTTCTGTATAAATAAAAATGTAATATATGTATATAAAATAATAATCTGCATATGAATGTCTGTAAATCACAGATATACAACTGCATGAGTACACTTACAATATCTTGTTCATGTATTTATATAGACAGCCCCAAAAAATTGCATTGCCATAAAATAATTTCATTTAGTACTGCAGTACCTTATGAAGTATTTAATGTACATGAAGACAGTTTTTATAGGCAAATGATTTTGTTTGTGTAAGGCATAAAAATATTTATTAGTATAATAATTGTAAAAGACAGTAATTTCTTTCAAAATATTAACGCACATACTGAACTCTCAGTCAGGCAACACACCCTAGTCAGAGTACATGTTGCGGGAGTGAGGTTATACTGTCATGTGAATGACCATCACATACTTTTCTGTCAAGTGAACGACCATCTCATACTTTACTGAGAAAGGACCAGTTGTATTACTTCTGTATTGTTTCTGTATATATTTTTAAATCATTCCCTTATCTATTGAAAACACCTTGGCAGAAAACTAACAAAGCACACAGTTCTGAATAGCTAAGGAAAGAAAAACTTCCATGAATTACTGTATTGTTTTGTGTGTGAACAACTTCTGCCTGTACACAATTCACAGACTGCTACATGCAAACCATAATATTTTAAAACATCATTCCACTAAAAGTGCATCAATTTATTTATAACTTTCAGTAATGGGATGATTGGCACATTATGATAATTCAGATAGTAATAACATTTTAAGCAAATGCATAGTAAACAAGTACTACAGAGAATGGAATGCCTGGCATATAAGTACTAGTCACATGAATAATCTATGGAAAAAATGGGAAATACAAACAATTGTATTATGTCTTCGCTTTATAGCTGATGAAAAAATCACCTACATAGCAGGACAGGAGAACCACACAGCTGGTTGAAGAAGCTGTTAAGCATGAATAAAGTAAACAGTATTTTGCATTTAACTGAGTACATTAATATACATATACATCTATTTCTATATCTATATATATGGAAATAATTTATATAGGATGGTAAATGAAACACTACAGTGCATCCAGTACATTACTGCAACCAAGAGTGAGAGATATGTCAATATATAATTGTGATATTCTATATTTAACTGGTGTTATAAGTATTTATAAAAGACATTTACAGTACAATATTGCAAACAAATACATATCAGGCACAAATATGATCATTATTTTGCTTTAGTAAATTGCAACATGTAAACCCAACCAAACCTTGATAACAATACACTCTATTCCCAAGTATACATAAGTACTTCACCAAAAATTTCATAGGATCATAGTATCATGGGAAGTTACTAGGCTAATGGCCCTAGGGCACTTACAAGCCTAGCCAAGTTCTACCCTTATTTCCACAATCAGCACTAATTGCCCCTTTCCAAGAGGGACACAGGTGGAACCCACGGGGTGAATTTACAGGGCCAATGAGGTGCTCTGTTTGACATGAAGTGGGAGTCCATTCCAAAGGTGTAGCAACCTCTGGGAGACAAATCTGTCCATCCAGCAGGTTCTATTAATATCACATATCAGGTTAAGGTCTTTAAAGCGAGTAGCTCGTGTACCATTTGACTTGGGGATATGCAGCATTTCCAATAAAGCAGGGTCAAAGATTGCCTCATATGCAAAGCATAGATTGCCTCTGAGTAGTCTGTATGAAACAGAATAAAGTGACAGTAATTTCAGTTGATCCACATAGGACATATACTGAATACTTTGAATTTTCCTTGTGAGGAACCTTTGCGGTCTCTCCATTTGCTGCAGGTGCTTGGAAAGGTACATACCAAGAAGGCAGTTGTACTCAAATATTGGCCTGATAAGGGAAGAGTACAGAGAGGTTATATTTCATTTTTTTCTGGATACAACGCCCTTACTTGTGAGATGAGCAATCTAGAATGCCCTCCTTACCACTGTGGAGACATTATGATCAAAGGTAAGGTTGCTCTCAACCTGTGTGCCCAGGTCTCTCACCACTGAGTGCATATTTCGGATGTTGTTATTGATATGGTA